>NW_017210593.1:0-17755 GCF_001704415.2 Capra hircus
ACACTGCTTATTCTGAGTAACCCAAGAAGGTGGAGATGGGTAGAGCCCTGGACTGAGTGAGAAGAGTAGAGGAAGTGGGTGTCTATTGTGTGTAAAGAGACACGCTATCATGACCACTGAGGAAGAACCGGAAAGCTTTAACTAGAGGCATCTTTTTTGGCAAAATTAGTGTCTCTGCTTTTATATGTTCTTCTAGGTTAGTCAAGATTTTCTTCCAAGGAGCAAACCATCTTTTAGTTATTTCATGGCTGCAGTCATCAATCTGCAGTGATTTCTGAGACCCCAAATAAAGTCATCTCAGCTGTTTCCGTTGTTTCTTCTATTTGCCAGAAGTGATAGACCAGATACCATGATCTTAGCTTTCTGAATTTGAGCTTAAGGCCGCTTTTTCCCTCTCCACTTTCACTTTCATCAAGAGCTCTTTAGTTGTTCTTTCCTCTTCTGCCATAAGATGGTTGGCTGATCGATTGCTAGTCTGAGTTATCTAATATTTCTACCCAGCAAGTCTGTATTCCGCTTGTGTCGTCCATCCCGCATTTCACTTGATATACTCTGCATATAAGTTAAATAAGCAGGGTGAAAATATACACGCTTTTGCCATACTCTTTTGGAGTATGTTGGAACCAGTCTGTTGTTCCATGTCAATTGTGACCATTGCTTCCTGACTTGCATACAGGTTCTCAGAGGCAGGTCAGGTGGTCTGGTATTCATCTCTTGAAGAATTTTCCACAGCTTTTCGTGATCCACACAGTCAAAGACTTTGGTTAGTCAATAAAGCAGAAATAGATGTTTTTCTGGAACATCTCTGCTTTTTTTGATGATGCAATGGATATTGGAATTTTGATATCCGGTTTCTCATGCTTTTCTAAATCCAGCCTTGAATGTCTGAGAAATTGCACAGTTCACGTACTATAAAGCCTGCTTTGAGAATTTTTGAGCATTACTTTAGCTAGTGTCGCTTGAGATGAGTGAATTGTGTGGAATTTAAACATTTGTTGCATTGCCTTTCTTTTGGATGGAATGAAAAACTGCACTTTTCCCAGTCCTATGGCTCACTGCGTGAGTTTTCCAAATTTGCTTGGCATATTCGAGGCGCAGCACTTTCACACATCATTTTTAGGATTTAAAATAGCTCAACTGGAATTCGCATCACCTCCTCTAGCTTGTTCGTAAGTGATGCTTCCTAAGGCCGCACTTGACTTCGCCATTCCAGGATATTCTGGCCTTATAGTGAGTGATCACACCATTTGGTTATATGGGTAATGAAGATTTTTTGTGTGTTCTTCTGTGTATTCTTGCCACCGTCCGATCTCTTAGTATCTTCTGGCTTCTGTTTAGTTCTTGCCTTTCTGTCCTTTATATGCCCATCTTGGCATGAAATGATTCCCTTAATTTTCTTCGAAAGAATCTCTAGTTTTTTCCCATTCTATTATTTTCTTCTAATTTCTTCGCATTGACACTTAGGAAAAAGCCTTTTAACTCTCACCTTTGGTGTTCTTTGAAACTCTCAATTTGAAATTACTTAGTTTCAGCCATTTGTCTGTGCCCAACACATTGAGGGGCATACTCAATGTATCATAAGTAACAATGCTTCTAACAAGAGTAATCCTCATTAAGTGTGTGGAACAAATCTTTTTAAAGCATGTACCTCATGCGAGAAGAAGGCTAAGCATGTATAATATATTTTATAAAAATCCACAGTTTATTCGTGATTTGTCTTCTGAAGGTCAACCAATTAGTCAAAAAACCATAGGTCTCACTTATTCGTGTATTAGTATTATCTCAGTTTCTTTTACTTCATTTTCAACTGCCATTATTCCAATTTGACTTTCATCATTTCTTACTGAGCATGATATAATTTCCTCCTAACCATGTCTTCTCTGCCTTTCAGTTTGTTCCCTCCATTCCATTTACGCGATAGCTAATCGCCAAAGAATAAATCCTTCTCTCATTAGGTTGAACCAAAGGAAGATTGCTATTTCACTATTTGATAGCCCAAAAAAAATAAAAAAAAAACAAAAACAAAAAACCAAGTTTCATATAGTTTCAACCTAATGATAACATAGGTACAATTAATAACATTGTGTCATTCTTATAGTTTTTTTATGCGTTCTCTACTGTATTTATGAAAATGTTCAAACCTCTCAGAGAAAAATTTAGAGCATGCCTTGTTAACAACACACCTTGCACTTGCATGACCTGACCAGGATTTGAAAACTCAAATGCTTACAGGGATCATGAATATAAGTGTAATTGTTCGACATGAACTTAGAGTGATGTCATGGGAATTGCGGTTCACATGGGGGTGAGCTAATTGCTGAGGCAACATATGTTTCTCTGTAAGCATCTCCAGTAGCATTGCTTCAATGGTTCCCTGAAATTCTCATCTTCCAGAAAAATCTGAAATCTAGAGTTTGACAGAAATATTTAGATTTTTCAATAATAATAGCCAAACATGGATGTATGCATGTATTAGGCTGCGCTTCTCCACCATTGAATATGATCTTTACTGTAGCCCGTTTCAGACATATGGCCTTTATTATTATTGCATTCTTTTCCCGGCTTTGTTCACAATTTTATAATAATCATGAATGGATTCTTGAATTTGTTGTCAAAGATATTTCTGTATCGAGATAATCATATGGTTTTTATTCTTCAATTTTTCGCATATGCGTGCATGACATTGATGCTATGATATTGAAAAATCCTCACTTCTTTGGCGTTAAACCCCACTTGATCATGGGTGTATTTGTTGTGTGTTTGTGTGTGTGTGCATATATAATCTTGTCAATGTATTCTGTGAATTTTGGGGCTTGCCTAGTATTTTGTCGAGGATTGTATCTAATGTTTACGAGTGTACTGCGGCCCTGTGATTTCTTCTCTTGTGCGTACTTCTATGCATGGTTTTGGTGTCAAGGCGTGATGATGGCGTCATATGAATGAGTTTAGGACATCTTCCTCTATACATTTTTTTGAAGAGCTTTCATAGAAATAGAGGCTTTTAATCACAGTTTTAATATTCAGTACCTGTCGATTGATATTTCATATTTTATATTTATTTCTGGTTCAGGCTGTAGAGATTTTGTACTTTCTAAGATTTTCCATTTTCGTTCAGTTTTGCCCATTTTTTTACATATAGTTGCTTATTAGTAAGTATCTTATGATCATTTTAATTGGTTTTATAGAGAATTTCATTCAAAAGCATTAATAGAATACTTACATTCTATGCTCAAGTGTGCATGGACCATTCTCGCAGATTGATTACGCGCCTGCCACAAAGTGAGCCGTCGCGAAATTAAGAAAATTGGAATCATATCAATCATTTTCCTGACCACAATCTACATTCTAAGATTAGAAAGTCAACTACAAACAAAAACTGTAAAAAACACAGACATATGGAGTTAACAGTATAACTAGACATCTGGTGGGTCACTGAAGAAAATCAAAGAGGAAATAAAAAAATACCCAGAGACACATGAAAAGAAACCACACTATAACAAAACATATGGGATGTAGGCAAAAGCCGATTCTTAAGGCGGGAAGTTTATAGCCAGACAATCTTACCTTCAAGAAATAAGAAAAAATCCAAATGCAACAACTAACCTACATATAAAGAATTAGAGAAAGTAGGAGAAACAAAACGCCGCAAAAGTTAGTAGGTAGTAAGTCATAAAAATTGAGCCAGAAATAAAACCGAGAGTAAAAACAAAAACAATAGAAAATCAAATGAAACTAAAAAGATTGGTCTTTGCAAATGAAACAAAAATTGACAAACCTTTACCCCAGATTTCATCAACGAAAAAAGTGTTGAGGCTTCTACACAATACAATTATGAAATGAAAAAGAATAAAACCCATTATTTTTTGACAAACATGAACACGCCAAGTGCGTTATGCCAGAAGCAAGTGTTTTTGAAAGTCTAAAATGCTTTTGTTAAAAACCAGGAATAGATATAAAGTTTCCAGATTTGTACTTTGCCACAGCACGCGTGTATAGTACTTTATTATTTGTCTAAAAGACCCGATGCTGAGAAGAGCATTTGAAGTGCGGGAAGGGATACAACAGAGGATGAGATGTTAGATGAGCATCACTAACTCAATGGGCATGAGTTGTGCATGGACAGCGGCAGGCCTGGCATGCTGCAGTCTATGCGGTCATAAAGAGTGGCGACACAGTTGAGCAACTGAACTGAACTGAACTGAAACTTTTTGCAAGCGCATCTAGTTTCCCTTGGTGTTTTCTTCTCAATTAAACCCCAAAGCATATCTGGATTTTGTTACATCTAGAAAATGATAGTTAGGTAGCAAGCATGCAATTTCTGAAAGCTAATCCTTTCCAAAAGTTCTGCTAGCCCTTGTTTGGCAGCTTCTTTCTAAGCTATATACACAAAAACAGGGTAGAGTGAATTGCGAATAACTGAATGCTATACTGACAGGCTAGTGGTGCGAAGTTTAAGAAAATATTTTCTGCTTTAATACAGCACACACACACACATAACATGCCATGTCACACAAACAAGTTTACCATGATGAGAAAAAAATAAGGCAAAGGAGAAACAATGAATAAAGACATCACAATAATGGAAATGGGGTTATTTAAAACACATAAACTCAGCATTTCTTTTATTAGTGGTCTGAATCACAGGATGGTGCTTTAATGGGGTAAAGAATCCACCTGCCAATGCTGGAGATCAAAAGATGTGCTGTTTGATTCCCGGTTTTGGAAATCCCCTGGAAGGGGAAATGGTAACCTACATCCAGTATGTCTTGGCCTGATAAAGTTCAATGGACATAGGAAACCTGCAGGCTACAATCCTATGGCATCGCAAGAGTTGGACACGACCCTGAGCCAACTGAGCACAGAACCTTTCAAATGTTAATGAAGTCAGTCTAGCTATATATTCCATTTCCACTGTTTCATAAGCAACTTATGCACAAGATCACGTAGTGATAACACATCAGTTCTTTAAACCAAACACATACTTTATTATCTCAGTTTCCAGGGTCAGCCGAATCGCAGCTAGGTATATCTGGGTTTTCGCCTCAGATTTAAAATGCTGTAAAGAAAGCTTTCTGGCTGGGCTGGACATTATCGTCTGCGAAGCTTGGTAGCAGTGGAAACCACCTCAAGCTTGCTGAGCTTGTTGCAGAAGTTCATTCCTTGCCATCTCTTTGACTGAGGGCCCTAGCATTTTGTGTGACTGTTGTGATGGAGGCTGTGCTCAGCTCCTGGAGGGCCACCCACAGTTCCTGCTACATAGCGTCGTCCATGGCATGCTAGTCCTAGGCAAAGTTTCTCTCCACTACAAAGACCGCAGTCCCCTTTCCAAGGTCTTAGGCCTGGCTAGCATCCTGCCCCAGTTCAGTTATCAGATTCAGTCACTCAGAGTCGCTGTCTGACTGCTTTGTGACCCTATGAAATTTGGTTTGTTCAAGCACTCCAGGCCTTCTGTCCAAATTACCAAATCCCTGAGTTCACTCAGACTCGTGTCGAGTCTGTGATGCCATCACAGCCATCTCATTCTCTGTCGTCGCCCCTCTTCGCTGCCCAATCTTCTCCCAGCATCAACTCTTTTTCCAATGAAGTCAACTCTTCACATGAGGTGGCCAAAGTACTGGCAGTTTCAGCTTTTAGCATCATTCCTTCGAAAGAAATCTCCCAGGGGTTGATCTCCTTGCAGTCCAAGGGACTCTGCAATAGTCTTCTCCAACACCACATTCAAAAAGTATCAATTCTTCGTCGTGAGCATCTTTCTTGTATTAGTCCAACTCTTCTCATCGATACATTGACCACTGAAAAACAAAGCTTTAACTAGAGGACCTTTTTTGGCAAATTTAGTGTCTCTGCCTTTTTAAAATATGTTTCTAGGTTAGTCATAGATTTTTCTTCAAGGGCAAACATCTTTTAATTCATGGCCTGCCAGTCATATCTGCACGTGATTTCCGAGACCGACCCAAATTAAAGTCTCTCACTGTTTCCGTTGTTTCGCTATTTGCGCATGAAGTGATAGGACCAGATACCATGATCTTAGCTTTCTGATGTTGAGCTTTTAAGCCAGCTTTTTCACTCTCACACTTTCACTTTCATCAAGAGGCTACTTTTAGCTTGTTCTTTGCTTTCTGGCCATAAGTGTTCTGCATATATGCCTGCTCTGAGATTATTAATATTCTCTCCCTGCCAAGTCTTGACTCCAGCTTGTGCTTCATCCATGCCCAGCCATCACTTGATAATACTCTGCATATAATTTAAAAATAAGCAGGGTGAAAATATACAGCTTTTGCATACTCTTTTGGAGTATGTTGGAACCAGTCTGTTTCCATGTCAATTGTGACCATTGCTTCCTGACTTGCATACAGGTTTCTCAGGAGGCAGGTCAGGTGGTCTGGTATTCCTCTCTTGAAAGAATTTTCCACAGCTTGTTGTGATCCACACAGTCAAAGACTTTGGTGTAGTCAATAAAGCAGAAATAGATGTTTTTCTGGAAATCTCTTGCTTTTTTTGATGATGCAATGGATATTGGAATTTGATATCCGGTTTCTCTGCCTTTTCTAAATCCAGCTTGAATGTCTGGAAATGCACAGTTCACGTACTACTAAAGCCTGCTTTGGAGAATTTTTGAGCATTACTTTGCTAGTGTGTGAGATGAGTGCAATTGTGTGGTAATTTAAACATTTGTTGGCATTGCCTTTCTTTTGGATTGGAATGAAAACTGACCTTTTCCAGTCCTATGGCCACTGCTGAGTTTTCCAAATTTGCTGGCATATTGAGGCGCAGCACTTTCACAGCATCATCTTTTAGGATTTTAAATAGCTCAACTGGAATTCCATCACCTCCTCTAGCTTTGTTCGTAGTGATGCTTCCTAAGGCCCACTTGACTTCGCATTCCAGGATGTCTGGCTTTAGGTGAGTGATCACACCATTTTGGTTATATGGGTAATGAAGATTTTTTGTGTAGTTCTTCTGTGTATTCTTGCACCTCCCTCTTCTTAGTATCTTCTGCTTCTGTTTAGTTCCTTGCTCTTTCTGTCCTTTATTATGCCCATCTTTGCATGAAATGTTCCCTTAATTTTCTTGAAAAGATCTCTAGTTTTTTCCCATTCTATTATTTTCTTCTATTTCTTCGCATTGATCACTTAGGAAGCCTTTCTTAACTCTCCCTTGGTGTTCTTTGAAACTCTCAATTTGAAAGTTACTTTAGTTTGCAGCATTTGTCTGTGCCCACACATTTGAGGGGCATACTCATGTTCATAAGTAACAATGGCTTCTAACAAGAGTAATCCTCAATTAAGTGTAGTGGAACAAATCTTTTTAAAGCATGTACCTCATGGAGAAGAGGCTAAGCATGTATAATATATTTTTAAAAATCCAAGTTTATTCTGATTTGTCTTTCTGAGGGTTCAAACCAGATAGTCAAAAACCATAGGTCTCACTTATTCATGTATCTATGTATTATCTCAGTTCTTTTACTTCATTTTCACTGCCATTATTCCAATTTGAGCTTTCATCATTTCTTACTGAGATGATTATAATTTCCTCCTACCTGGTTTCTCTGCTTTCAGTTTGTTCCCTCTCCATTCCATTTACCATAGGTAACTAGAATAATCCTTCTCTTAGGTTGAACCAAAGGAAATTGCTATTTCACTATTTTTGACTAGCCAAAAAAAAAAAAAAAAAAAAAACAAAAACAAAAAACCAGTTTCATATAGTTCAACCTAATATAACATAGGTACAATATAACATTGTGTCATTCTTTATAGTTTTTTTATGGTTCTCTACTGTATTTATGAAAATGTTCAAACCTCTCAGAGAAAATATTTAGGAGCATGCTTTGTTAACAACAAACCTTGAACTTGATGACCTGACCAGGATTTGAAAACTCAAATGCTTACAGGGATCAATGAATAGTGTAATTGTTCGACATGACTTAGAGTGAGTCATGGGAATGGTTCACATGGGGGTGAGCTAATTGTGAGGCAACATATGTTCTCTGTAGGAGCATCTCCAGTAGATTGCTTCAATGGTTCCCTATTTCTCATCTTCCAGAAAAATCTGAAAATCTAGAGTTTTGACAGAAATATTTAGATTTTTCAATATTAATAGCAAACATGGATGTAGCATGTATTATGGCTTTTCACCATTGAATATGATCTTTACTGTAGGTTTTTCACATATGGCCTTTATTATTTTGAGTTCTTTTCCCTCTTTGTTCACAATTTTTATAATAAATGGATCTTGAATTTTGTCAAAAGTATTTTCTGTATCGAGATAATCATATGGTTTTTATTCTTCAATTTTTCCATATGGTGCATGACATTGATCTATGGATATTGAAAAATCCTCACTTCTTTGGGTTAAACCCCACTTGATCATGGTGTATTTTGTGTGTGTGTTTGTGTGTGTGTGCATATATAATCTTGTCAATGTATTGTTGAATTTGGCTTGCTAGTATTTTGTCGAGGAATTTTGTATCTATGTTTACCAGTGATACTGGCCTGTGATTTTTTTTCTTGTGTACCTTTATCTGGTTTTGGTGTCAGGGTGATGATGGCGTCATAGAATGAGTTTAGGACTATTCTTTCCTCTATAATTTTTTGGAAGAGTTTCAGAAATACGAGCTTTTAATCACAGTTTTAATTTCAGTACCTGTGATTGATATGTTCATATTTTATATTTATTTCTGGTTCAGGCTTAGAAGATTGTACCTTTCTAAGAATTTGTCCATTTCTTCTAGTTTGCCCATTTTTTTGACATATAGTTGCTTATAGTAGTATCTTATGATCATTTTAATTGGTTTTTATAGAGAATTTCATCCAAAAGCAGTAGAATACACATTCTTCTCAAGTGTGCATGGACCATTCTCCAGGATTGATTACGCGCTTGGCCACAAAGTGAGCCTCAGCAAATTTAAGAAAATTGGAATCATATCAATCATCTTTCTGACCACAACATTCTAAGATTAGAAATCAACTACAAGACAAAAACTGTAAAAAACACAGACATATGGAGGTTAAACAGTATAACTAGACATCTGGTGGGTCACTGAAGAAATCAAAGAGGAAATAAAAAATACCCAGAGACAAATGAAAGCAAAACACACTATAACAAAACATATGGGATGTAGCAAAAGCCGTTCTAAGGGGGAAGTTTATAGCCATACAATCTTACCTCAAGAAATAAGAAAAAATCACAAATGAACAACCTAACCTTACATATAAAGGAATTAGAGAAAGTAGGAGAAACAAAACCCAAAGTTAGTAGGTAGTAAGTCATAAAAATTGAGCAGAAATAAAAGAAGTAAAACAAAACAATAGAAAATATCAATGAAACTAAAAATTGGTTCTTTGAAATGAAAACAAAATTGACAAACCTTTACCCAGATTCATCACGAAAAAAATGTTGAGGGCTCTAATCAATACAATTAGAAAATGAAAAAGATTAAAACCCATTTATTTTTGACAAACATGAACAGCCAAGTGTTATGCCAGACAGTGTTTTTGAAAGTCTAAAATGCTTTTGTTAAAACCAGGAATAATATAAAGTTTCCAGATTTGTACTTTGCCAAAGCACCAGTGTAATATAACTTTATTATTTGTCTAAAAGACCCTGATGCTGAGAAAGATTGAAGGTGGGGAAGGGAACAACAGAGGATGAGATGGTTAGATGGCATCACTAACTCAATGGGCATGAGTTGGTGATGGACAGGGAGGCCTGGCATGCTGCAGTCTATGGGGTCATAAAGAGTGGGACACAGTTGAGCAACTGAACTGAACTGAACTGAAACTTTTTGCAAGGAATCTAGTTCCTTGGTGTTTCTCTCATAAACCCAAAGGATACTGGATTTTGTTACATCTAGAAAATGATAGTTAGGTAGCAAGATGCAATTTCTGAAAGCTAATCCTTTCCAAAAGTTCTGCTAGCCTTGTTTGGCAGCTTCTTTTCTAGCTATATACACAAAAACAGGGAGAGTGAATTGCAATAACTGAATGCTATATGACAGGCTAGTGGTGGAGTTTAAGAAAATATTTTCTGCTTTAATACACACACACACACACATACATGCATGTACACACAAACAAGTTACCATGAGAGAAAAATAAGGCAAGGAGAAAACAATGATAAAGACATCACAATAATGGGAAATGGGGTTATTTAAAACACATAAACTCACATTTCTTTTATTAGTGTCTGATATCACAGATGGTGCTAGGGGTAAAGAATCCACCTGCCAATGCTGGAGATTCAAAAGATGTGTGTTTGATTCCCGGTTTGGGAAGATCCCTGGAAGGGGAAATGGTAACCTACTCCAGTATTCTTGCCTGGAAAATTCCATGGACATAGGAACCTGGCAGGCTACAATCTATGGGATCGCAAAGAGTTGGACACGACTGAGCAACTGAGCACATACCTCAAATGTTAATGAAGTCAGTCTAGCTATATATTCATTTCCACTGTTTCATAGCAACTTATCACAGATCTAGTGATAACACATATTTCTTTAACAACACATATTTATTATCTCAGTTTCCAGGGTCAGGAATCTGCATGTGGTATATCTGGGTTTTCTGCTCAGATCTTAAAATGCTGTAAGAAAGTTTCTGGCTGGGCTGCATTATCGTCTGGAAGCTTGGTAGCAGTGGAAACCACCTCCAAGCTTGTTGAGGTTGTTGGCAGAATTCATTTCCTTGGCATCTCTTTGACTGAGGGCCCTAGCATTTTGCTGACTGTTGGATGGAGGCTGTGCTCAGATCCTGGAGGCCACCCACAGTTCCTGCTACATAGACGTCTCCAGTGTCATGTAGTCCCTAGGGAAAGTTTCTCTCCCTACAAAGACCCAGTCCCCTTTCCAAGGTCTTAGGCCTGGCTAGCTCTGCCCCAGTTCAGTTCAGTTCAGTCACTCAGTCGTGTCTGACTCTTTGTGACCCTATGAATTGCAGCACTCCAGGCCTTCCTGTCCATTACCAAATCCCTGAGTTCACTCAGACTCGTGTCGAGTCTGTGATGCCATCCAGCCATCTCATTCTCTGTCGTCCCCTTCTTCTCCTGCCCCCAATCTCTCCCAGCATCAACTCTTTTCCAATGAGTCAACTCTTCACATGAGGTGGCCAAAGTACTGGAGTTTCAGCTTTAGCATCATTCCTTCCAAAGAAATCCAGGGTTGATCTCCTTGCAGTCCAAGGGACTCTCAATAGTCTTCTCCAACACCACAGTTCAAAAGTATCAATTCTTCGGTGATCAGCTTTCTTTATAGTCCAACTCTCTCATCGATACATGACCACTGGAAAAACCAAAGCTTTAACTAGAGGGACCTTTTTTGGCAAATTAGTGTCTCTGCTTTTTAATATGTTTTCTAGGTTAGTCATAGATTTTCTTCCAAGGAGCAAACATCTTTTAATTTCATGGCTGCAGTCATCATCTGCAGTGATTTCGAGACCCCCAAATTAAAGTCTCTCACTGTTTCCGTTGTTTCTCTATTTGCCATGAAGTGATAGGACCAGATACCATGATCTTAGCTTTCTGAATGTTGAGCTTTAAGCCAGCTTTTTTCACTCTCCACTTTCACTTTCATCAAGAGGCTCTTTAGTTGTTCTTTGCTTTCTGCCATAAGTGTTCTGTCATATGCCTGTCTGAGATTATTAATATTTCTCCCTGCAATCTTGACTCCAGCTTGTGCTCCATCCATCCCAGCATTTCACTTGATATACTCTGCATATAAGTTAAATAAGCAGGGTGAAAATATACAGCTTTTGCATACTCTTTTGGAGTATGTTGGAACCAGTCTGTTGTTCCATGTCCAATTGTGACCATTGCTTCCTGACTTGCATACAGGTTTCTCAGGAGGCAGGTCAGGTGGTCTGGTATTCCCATCTCTTGAAGAATTTTCCACAGCTTGTTGTGATCCACACAGTCAAAGACTTTGGTGTAGTCAATAAAGCAGAAATAGATGTTTTTCTGGAAATCTCTTGCTTTTTTTGATGATGCAATGGATATTGGGAATTTGATATCCGGTTTCTCTGCCTTTTCTAAATCCAGCTTGAATGTCTGGAAATGCACAGTTCACGTACTACTAAAGCCTGCTTTGGAGAATTTTGGAGCATTACTTTGCTAGTGTGTGAGATGAGTGCAATTGTGTTGGTAATTTAAACATTTGTTGGCATTGCCTTTCTTTTGGATTGGAATGAAAACTGACCTTTTCCAGTCCTATGGCCACGCTGAGTTTTCCAAATTTGCTGGCATATTGAGGGCAGCACTTTCACAGCATCATCTTTTAGGATTTTAAATAGCTCAACTGGAATTCCATCACCTCTCTAGCTTTGTTCGTAGTGATGCTTCCTAAGGCCCACTTGACTTCGCATTCCAGGATGTCTGGCTTTAGGTGAGTGATCACACCATTTTGGTTATATGGGTAATGAAGATTTTTTGTGTAGTTCTTCTGTGTATTCTTGCCACCTCTTCTTAGTATCTTCTGCTTCTGTTTAGTTCCTTGCTCTTTCTGTCCTTTATTATGCCCATCTTTGCATGAAATGTTCCCTTAATTTTCTTGAAAAGATCTCTAGTTTTTTCCCATTCTATTATTTTCTTCTATTTCTTCGCATTGATCACTTAGGAAGCCTTTCTTAACTCTCCTTGGTGTTCTTTGAAACTCTCAATTTGAAAGTTACTTTAGTTTGCAGCATTTGTCTGTGCCCACACATTTGAGGGGCATACTCATGTTCATAAGTAACAATGGCTTCTAACAAGAGTAATCCTCAATTAAGTGTAGTGGAACAAATCTTTTTTAAAGCATGTACCTCATGGAGAAGAGGCTAAGCATGTATAATATATTTTTAAAAAATCCAAGTTTATTCTGATTTGTCTTTCTGAGGGTTCAAACCAGATAGTCAAAAACCATAAGGTCTCACTTATTCATGTATCTATGTATTATCTCAGTTCTTTTACTTCATTTTCACTGCCATTATTCCAATTTGAGCTTTCATCATTTCTTACTGAGATGATTATAATTTCCTCCTACCTGGTTTCTCTGCTTTCAGTTTGTTCCCTCTCCATTCCATTTACCATAGGTAACTAGAATAATCCTTCTCTTAGGTTGAACCAAAGGAAATTGCTATTTCACTATTTTTGACTAGCAAAAAAAAAAAAAAAAAAAAAAACAAAAACAAAAAACCAGTTTCATATAGTTCAACCTAATATAACATAGGTACAATATAACATTGTGTCATTCTTTAATTTATAGTTTTTTTTATGGTTCTCTACTGTATTTATGAAAATGTTCAAACCTCTCAGAGAAATATTTAGGAGCATGCTTTGTTAACAACAAACCTTGAACTTGATGACCTGACCAGGATTGAAAACTCAAATGCTTACAGGGATCAATGAATAGTGTAATTGTTCGACATGACTTAGAGTGAGTCATGGGAATGGTTCACATGGGGGTGAGCTAATTGTGAGGCAACATATGTTCTCTGTAGGAGCATCTCCAGTAGATTGCTTCAATGGTTCCCTATTTCTCATCTTCCAGAAAAATCTGAAAATCTAGAGTTTTGACAGAAATATTTAGATTTTTCAATATTAATAGCAAACATGGATGTAGCATGTATTATGGGCTTTTCACCATTGAATATGATCTTTACTGTAGGTTTTTCACATATGGCCTTTATTATTTTGAGTTCTTTTCCCTCTTTGTTCACAATTTTTATAATAAATGGATCTTGAATTTTGTCAAAAGTATTTTCTGTATCGAGATAATCATATGGTTTTTATTCTTCAATTTTTCCATATGGTGCATGACATTGATCTATGGATATTGAAAAATCCTCACTTCTTTGGGTTAAACCCCACTTGATCATGGTGTATTTTGTGTGTGTGTTTGTGTGTGTGTGCATATATAATCTTGTCAATGTATTGTTGAATTTGGCTTGCTAGTATTTTGTCGAGGAATTTTGTATCTATGTTTACCAGTGATACTGGCCTGTGATTTTCTTTTCTTGTGGTACCTTTATCTGGTTTTGGTGTCAGGGTGATGATGGCGTCATAGAATGAGTTTAGGACTATTCTTTCCTCTATAATTTTTTGGAAGAGTTTCAGAAATACGAGCTTTTAATCACAGTTTTAATTTCAGTACCTGTGATTGATATGTTCATATTTTATATTTATTTCTGGTTCAGGCTTAGAAGATTGTACCTTTCTAAGAATTTGTCCATTTCTTCTAGTTTGCCCATTTTTTTGACATATAGTTGCTTATAGTAGTATCTTATGATCATTTTAATTGGTTTTTATAGAGAATTTCATCCAAAAGCAGTAGAATACACATTCTTCTCAAGTGTGCATGGACCATTCTCCAGGATTGATTACGCGCTTGGCCACAAAGTGAGCCTCAGCAAATTTAAGAAAATTGGAATCATATCAATCATCTTTCTGACCACAACATTCTAAGATTAGAAATCAACTACAAGAAAAAAACTGTAAAAAACACAGACATATGGAGGTTAAACAGTATAACTAGACATCTGGTGGGTCACTGAAGAAATCAAAGAGGAAATAAAAAATACCCAGAGACAAATGAAAGCAAAACACACTATAACAAAACATATGGGATGTAGCAAAAGCCGTTCTAAGGGGGAAGTTTATAGCCATACAATCTTACCTCAAGAAATAAGAAAAAATCACAAATGAACAACCTAACCTTACATATAAAGGAATTAGAGAAAGTAGGAGAAACAAAACCCAAAGTTAGTAGGTAGTAAGTCATAAAAATTGAGCAGAAATAAAAGAAGTAAAAACAAAACAATAGAAAATATCAATGAAACTAAAAATTGGTTCTTTGAAATGAAAACAAAATTGACAAACCTTTACCCAGATTCATCACGAAAAAAATGTTGAGGCTCTAATCAATACAATTAGAAATGAAAAAGATAAAACCCATTTATTTTTTGACAAACATGAACAGCCAAGTGTTATGCCAGACAGTGTTTTTGAAAGTCTAAAATGCTTTTGTTAAAACCAGGAATAATATAAAGTTTCCAGATTTGTACTTTGCCAAAGCACCAGTGTAATATAACTTTATTATTTGTCTAAAAGACCCTGATGCTGAGAAAGATTGAAGGTGGGGAAGGGAACAACAGAGGATGAGATGGTTAGATGGCATCACTAACTCAATGGGCATGAGTTGGTGATGGACAGGGAGGCCTGGCATGCTGCAGTCTATGGGGTCATAAAGAGTGGGACACAGTTGAGCAACTGAACTGAACTGAACTGAAACTTTTTGCAAGGATCTAGTTCCTTGGTGTTTCTCTCATAAACCCAAAGGATACTGGATTTTGTTACATCTAGAAAATGATAGTTAGGTAGCAAGATGCAATTTCTGAAAGCTAATCCTTTCCAAAAGTTCTGCTAGCCTTGTTTGGCAGCTTCTTTTCTAGCTATATACACAAAAACAGGGAGAGTGAATTGCAATAACTGAATGCTATATGACAGGCTAGTGGTGGAGTTTAAGAAAATATTTTCTGCTTTAATACACACACACACACACATACATGCATGTACACACAAACAAGTTACCATGAGAGAAAAATAAGGCAAGGAGAAAACAATGATAAAGACATCACAATAATGGGAAATGGGGTTATTTAAAAACACATAAACTCACATTTCTTTTATTAGTGTCTGATATCACAGATGGTGCTAGGGGTAAAGAATCCACCTGCCAATGCTGGAGATTCAAAAGATGTGTGTTTGATTCCCGGTTTGGGAAGATCCCCTGGAAGGGGAAATGGTAACCTACTCCAGTATTCTTGCCTGGAAAATTCCATGGACATAGGAACCTGGCAGGCTACAATCTATGGGATCGCAAAGAGTTGGACACGACTGAGCAACTGAGCACATACCTCAAATGTTAATGAAGTCAGTCTAGCTATATATTCATTTCCACTGTTTCATAGCAACTTATCACAGATCTAGTGATAACACATATTTCTTTAACAACACATATTTATTATCTCAGTTTCCAGGGTCAGGAATCTGCATGTGGTATATCTGGGTTTTCTGCTCAGATCTTAAAATGCTGTAAGAAAGTTTCTGGCTGGGCTGCATTATCGTCTGGAAGCTTGGTAGCAGTGGAAACCACCTCCAAGCTTGTTGAGGTTGTTGGCAGAATTCATTTCCTTGCATCTCTTTGACTGAGGGCCCTAGCATTTTGCTGACTGTTGGATGGAGGCTGTGCTCAGATCCTGGAGGCCACCCACAGTTCCTGCTACATAGACGTCTCCAGTGTCATGTAGTCCCTAGGGAAAGTTTCTCCCTACAAAGACCCAGTCCCCTTTCCAAGGTCTTAGGCCTGGCTAGCTCTGCCCCAGTTCAGTTCAGTTCAGTCACTCAGTCGTGTCTGACTCTTTGTGACCCTATGAATTGCAGCACTCCAGGCCTTCCTGTCCATTACCAAATCCCTGAGTTCACTCAGACTCGTGTCGAGTCTGTGATGCCATCCAGCCATCTCATTCTCTGTCGTCCCCTTCTTCTCCTGCCCCAATCTCTCCAGCATCAACTCTTTTCCAATGAGTCAACTCTTCACATGAGGTGGCCAAAGTACTGGAGTTTCAGCTTTAGCATCATTCCTTCCAAAGAAATCCCAGGGTTGATCTCCTTGCAGTCCAAGGGACTCTCAAGAGCCTTCTCCAACACCACAGTTCAAAAGCATCAATTCTTCGGCGCTCAGCCTTCTTCACAGACCAACTCTCACATCCATACATGACTACTGGAAAAACCATAGCCTTGACTAGATGGACCTTTGTTGGCAAAGTAATGTCTCTGCTTTTGAATATACTATCTAGGTTGGTCGTAACTTTTCTTCCAAGGAGTAAGCGTCTTTTAATTTCATGGCTGCAATCACCATCTGGAGTGATTTTGGAGCCCCCAAAAATAAAGTCTGACACTGTTTCCACTGTTTCCCCATCTATTTCCCATGAAGTGATGGGACCAGAGGCCATGATCTTCGTTGTCTGAATGTTGAGCTTTAAGCCAACTTTTTCACTCTCATCTTTTACTTTCATCAAGAGGATTTTTAGCCTCTTCACTTTCTGCCATAAGGGTGGTGTCATCTGCATATCTGAGGTGATTGATATTTCTCCTGGCAATCTTGATTCCAGCTTGTGTTTTCTTCCAGTCCAGCGTTTCTCATGATGTACTCTGCATATAAGTTAAATAAGCAGGGTGACAATATACAGCCTTGATGTACTCCTTTTCCTATTTGGAACCAGTCTGTTGTTCCATGTCCAGTTCTAACTGTTGCTTCCTGACCTGCATACAGATTTCTCAAGAGGCAGGTCAGGTGGTCTGGTATTCCCATCTCTTTCAGAATTTTCCACAGTTTATTGTGATCCACACAGTCAAAGGCCTTGCATAGTCAATAAAGCAGAAATAGTTTTCTGAAACTCTCTTGCTTTTTCCATGATCCAGCGGATGTTGGCAATTTGCTCTCTGGTTCCTCTGTCTCATTCAGGGTAATTTCCCCTTTGATTAACTAAAAATCAACTGAATTGAGAAATGAATTTTATTCATAAAATCTCTTCTCTTTTGCCGTATTCTACCGACTAGAAGCAAGTCATGGGTGCTCATGGGCTAAATTGTATGCCCTCTCCCTTCACTCTCTTCTCCAAAATTTATATGTTGAATTTTTAGCTTTCAGTACCTCAAATTGTGACTATATTTGGAGAAAGGACCTTTAAAGAGGGTTATTGCTGCTGCTGCTAAGTCACTTGAGTGT
>NW_017210594.1:0-2448 GCF_001704415.2 Capra hircus
GGGACCTCAGGGACCCGCTCTGATGGCCTCAGGAAAGGCCGTACCCATGCTAGTTGCTCGGGGCCTCTCGGGATTCTTCTCCCGTCGATGCAGGGGCCTAAAACCTTGTTTGGAGTCGGTGCCGGAACGTGAGGATTCCTCGCCAGTGCTGATGTGGATCTTGGGGTACTTCTGGAGTCTCTCCAGGTAGTCAGTCCTCGTATCGAGTGGGGCATGCACGTGCGCTTTCCTTCCGAGATGTAGCAGCAGTGTCACACTTCCGTTCACGTGAATCAAAGCAACTGTGGCTTCCCTCGAGGCTTTCCCACGAGGTTTTCTCCGAGGCTGTCCACGAGGCTTTCCCACAGGGCTGTCCCACGTGCCACCGTGGTGTGAGTCGATCCGGCTTGAAAGTCGAGGCAGTACAGGAAAAACAGGATTCCCTGGAATGGACTGAGACATCTGGGGGACTCTGGGAATGGTGGCACGACCCTGGAGTTCCTCTCGCCTTTCCTGTGGAAAGCGCCTCCTCTTGAGATGCGACGGGGAACGCCGGGAATTCTTTCCCGACCACGCAGGGAAAGGATCCCTCTCCTCTCGAGCTAGGAGGTGGAAACGGGCTCCTCTGGATGTGGGCGGGACTCTCGTGCTTCCTCTCGAGTGGAGACGGGTATGTCGGGGATCTTCTTGAGTTGCAGCATGGTTTTGAAGGACCATTTGGAAGTTCCAGAGGTTAGGTGTGATTAGCCTCGAGACACCTCTGCGGAAATGGGCCTCAACTCGCCTTTAGGGGAGAACCACCTGGATTTTCTCGAGTTGCGGCAGGTGCTCTCGATTTACGTCGGGAACCTCAGGGACCCGCTCTGGTGGCCTCAGGAAAGGCCAGTACCCATGCGAGTTGCTTGGGCGCCTCTCGGGATTCCTCTCCAGTCGATGCTGGGGCCTAAGACCTTGGTGGAGTCGGTGCTGGAACCTGAGGTTTCCTCTTCAGTGCAGACATGGATCTTGGGTTACTTCTGGAGGCTCTCCAGGGAGTCAATCCTCGTCTCGAGTCGGGGCATGCACGAGCGCTTTCCTCCCGAGCTGCAGCAGCAGTGTGGCGCTTCCCTTCGCGTGGATCAACGGATCTGTGGCTTTCCCTCGTGGCTTTTCCACGAGGTTTTCCCACGAGTCTTTCCCACAGGGCTGTCCCACGTGCCACCGTGGTGTGAGTCGATCCTCGGCTTGAAAGTCGACGCAGTGCAGGGAAAACAGGTTTCCCTGGAATGGAGTGAGACATCTGGGGGACTCTGGGAATGGTGGCACGACCCTGGAGTTCCTCTCGGCTTTCCTGTGGAGAGCTCCTCCTCTTCAGATGCGACGGGAACACCGGGAATTCTTTCCCGAACACGCAGGGGAAGGATCCCTCCTCTCGAGCTAGGAGGCGGAAACGGGGCTCCTCTGGATGTGGGTGGGACACTCGTGCTTCCTCTCGAGTGGAGACGGGTATGTCGGGGAACTTCTTGAGTTGCAGCAAGGGTGTGAAGGACCCTTTGGAAGTTCCAGAGGTTAGGTGTGATTAGCCTCGAGACGCCTCAGCGGAAATGGGCCTCATCTCGCCTGGAGGGGAGAACCCCTGGATTTTCTCGAGTTGCGGCAGGTGCTCTGACTTACGACGGGGACCTCAGGGACCCGCTCTGGTGGCCTCAGAAAGGCCAGTCCCCATGCGAGTTGCTCGGGGGCCTCTCGGGATTCCTCTCCTTCGATGCCGGTGCCTAAGATCTTGTGTGGAGTGGTGCCGGAACCTGAGGATTCCTCTGCAGTGCTGACATGGATCTTGGTGTACTTCTGGAGTCTCTCAGGGCAGTCAGTCCGCTACTCCACTGGGGGCATGCACGTGCGCTTCCTCCCGATCTGTAGCAGCAGTGTCACGCTTCCTTCGCATGGATCAAGGGATCTGTGGCTTTCCCTCGAGGCTTTCCCACGAGGCTTTCCCACAGGGCTGTCCCACGTGCCACTGTGGTGTGAGTCGATCCTCGGTTTGAAAGTCGAGGCAGTGCAGGGAATAAAGGTTTCCCTGGAATGGACTGAGACATCTGGGTGACTCTGGGAATGGTGGCACGACCCTGGGACTCTCTATTTTCCTGTGGAGAGCGCCTCCACTTAAGATGCGTTGGAAACGCCGTGAATTCTTTTCCGACCATGCAGGGAAAGGATCAATGCTCTCGAGCTATGAGGCGGAAACAGGGCTCCTCTGGATGTGGGTGGACACTCGTGCTTCCTCTCGAGTGAGAACGGGGTATGTCGGGGAACTTCTTGAGTTGCAGCAAGGGTGTGAAGGACCCTTTGGAAGTTCCAGAGGTTAGGTGTGATTAGCCTCGAGACGCCTCAGCGGAAATGGGCCTCATCTCGCCTGGAGGGAGGAACTTCCTGGTTTTCTCGAGTTGCGCAGGTGCTCTCGACTTACAGACGGGGACCTCAGGGACCCGC
>NW_017210595.1:0-2448 GCF_001704415.2 Capra hircus
CGAGTGAGGTCATGCACGTGCGATTTCCTTCCAAAGGTGGCAGCAGTGTCACGATTCCCTTCGCATGGAACAAAGGATCTGTGGCTTTCCCACGAGGCTTTCCAACAGAGCTGTCCCACGTGCCACCGTGGTGTGAGTCGATCCTCCCCGTGAAAATCGAGGCAGTGCAGGAAAAACAGGTTCCTCAGGAATGGACTGAGACATCTGGGGGACTCTTGGAATGGTGGCACGACCCTGGAGTTCCTCTCGCCTTTCCTGTCGAGAGCGCCTCCTCTTGAGATGCGGCCGGAACGGGAATCCTTTCTCGATGAAGCAGGGAAAGGATCCCTCATCTCGAGCTTCGAGCGGAAACGTGGCTCCTCTGGATGTGGGCGGGACCCGTGTGCTTCCTCTCGAGTGAAGACGGGATTGTCGGGGAACTTCTTGAGTTGCAGCAAGGGTGTGAAGGACCCTTTGGAAGTTCAGAGGTTAGGTGTGATTAGCCTCTAGACTCCTCAGGGTAATGGGCCTCATCTCGCCTGCAGGGGAGAACCTCCCGATTTTACCGAGTTGTGGCCGGTGCTCTCGAGTTATGACGGGGACCTCAGGGACCCTCTCTGGTGGCCTCAGGAAAGGCCAGTCCTCATGCGAGTTACCAGGGGGCCACTAGGGATTCCTCTCCCTTCGATGCCGGTGCTAAGACCTTGTGTGGAGTCGGGGCCAGACCCTGAGGATGCCTCTCTAGTGCTCACATGAATCTTTCCGTACTTCTGGAGTCTCACCAGGGGAGTCAGTCCTCATCTCGAGTGGGGGCATGCACCTGCCATTTCCTCACAAGCTGTAGCAGCAGTGTCAGGCTTGCCGACGTGTGGATCAAGGGATCTGTCGCTTTCCATTGAGGCTTTCCCCATGAGGCTTTCCAACAGGGCTGTCCCACGTGTCACGGTGGTGTGAGTCAATCCTCGACGTAACATCGAGGCAGTGAAGGGAAACAGGTTCTTCTGGAATGGACTTAGACATCTGGGGGACTCTTGGAATGCTGGCAAGGCCCTGGAGTTCCTCTCGTCTTTCCTGTTGAGAGCGCCTCCTCTTGAGATGCGACGGGAAGGCCGGGAATTCTTTCCCGACGACGAAGGGAAAGGATCCCTCTTCTCGAGCTACGAGGCGGAAACGTGGCTCTGCTGGATGTGGGCGGGACCCTCGTCTTTCCTCTCGAGTGGAGATGGGTATGTCGGAGAACTTCTTGACTTGCAGTAAGGGTGTGAAGACCCTTTGAAGTTCCGGAGGTTAGTTGTGATTAGCCTCGAGACGCTGAGCGGAAATGGGCCTCATCTCGCCTGGAGGGGAGAACCTCCTGGATTTTCTCGAGTTGCGGGCAGGTGCTCTCAAGTTACGCTGGAGACCTCAGGGACCCGCTCTGGTGACCTCAGGAAAGGCCAGTCCCCATGCGAGTTGCTAGGGGCCTCTCAGGATTCCTCTCCCGTCCTTGCCGGGGCCTAAGACCTTGTGTGGATTCGGGACCGGAATCTGAGGATTCCTCTCCAGTGCTGACATGGATCTTGGCGTACTTCTGGAGTCTCCCAAGTGGCGTCAGACCTTGGCTCGAGTGGGTCATTGCACGTGCACTTTTCACCCGAGCGATAGCAGCAGTGTTACGCTTCTCCGTCTCATCGATCAAGGGATCTGTGGCTTTCCCTCGAGTCTTTCCCATGAGGCTTTCCCACAGGGCTATTCCCCTTGCCACCATGGTGTGAGTCGATCCTCGGCGTGAAAGTTGAACCAGTGCAGGGAAAACAGGAACCACCTTCCCCACAGTAGGGGTACACTGTCCCCTTGGGCGGGTATCTCCAGGGCACTCGCGCTGGGGGGTTGCCCGTGGAGGTGCGGGCCTCAGGCTCCACGTGAGAAAAGCCCCAAATGGCATTAGCTGCCAGTCCAGAAGCTGGCCCTCAGGTCTCTGGCCGAAGCCTTGGGCTCCAGGCAACTCAAAGCCCTCGGGGGTGGCACTCTGGGACTGCTGTAGGGAAAGGACGCCAAGAGCCCACGGAGGAGTTAGGGAGGGGGCAGGGGGGAAACGGAGGCGAGGACAGCGAGGGATCTAGGTGAAGGCGCTGGAGAGAGCGTCTGGTGTCCCGGAATGCCTCGGAGGAGCCAGCGGGGGACAGTCGAGGCCCAGGGACCTGTGGAATGTGAAAAGGCGGGAAATCCCAGAGCAAGGCAGGCTGGGAAAGGGGCATTGGTGGCCAATTCAAAGGGACCTAGGGGCGTTTCCTGGGCGGTGAGCTCCCTTGCACTGCTGAGGGGCCCTGATTGATCCACCCGGGTTGATCCACACCCCACTGCGAGGGAGGCCACAAACCAAAGCCCCCCGAACTGCCCGCCCACCCCAACGAGGATCTTGGCGGTCCAGGGCACAGCCGTGCCCAGGAAAAGCCCACTCGCTCCACGGGACTCCGTCCAGGGTCTCTG
>NW_017210596.1:0-2448 GCF_001704415.2 Capra hircus
GATCAAGGGATCTGTGCTTTCCCTCGAGGCTTTTCCACGACGCTTTCCACGACGCTTTCGCACCAGCTTCCCACGAGGATTTCCCACAGTGATGTCCCACGTGCCACAGTGGTGTCAGTCGATCCTCGGTTTGAAAGTCGAGGCAGTGCCGGGGAAACAGGCTTCCCTGGAATGGACAGAGACATCTGGTTGACTCTGGGAATGGTGGCACGACCCTGGAGTTCCTCTCGCCTTTCCTGTGGAGAGCGCCTCCTCTTGAGATGTGACGGGAACGGGAATTCTTTCCCGACAACGCATGGAAAGGATCCTCCTCTCGAGTTAGGAGACGGAAATGAGGCTCCTCTGGATGTGGCCGGATCTCGTGCTTCCTCTCAAGTGGAGACGGTTATGTTGGGGAACTTCTTGAGTTGCAGCAATCGTGTGAAGGACCATTTGGAAGTTCCAGAATTTAGGTGTGATTAGCCTCGAGACGCCTCAGCGGAAATGGGCCTCATCTCGCCTGGAGGGGAGCACCTCCTGGATGTTCTCGAGTTGCGGCAGGTGCTCTCGTCTTACAACGGGGACCTCAGGGACCCGCTCTGTTGGCCTCAGGAAAGGCCAGTCCCCATGCGAGTTGCTCGGGGCCTCTCAGGATTCCTCTCCCGTCGATGCCGGGCCTAAGATCTTGTGTGGAGTGGGTGCCGGAACCTGAGGATTCCTCTCCAGTGCTGACGTGGATCTTGGGGTACTTCTGGAGTCTCCCCAGGGGATTCAGTCCTCGTCTCGAGTGGGGGCATGCAGTGGCTTTCTTCACGAGCTGTAGCAGAAGTGTCACCCTTCCCTTCGCGTGGATCAACGGATCTGTGGCTTTCCCTCGAGGCTTTCCCACGAGGCTTTCCCACGAGGCTTTCCCACAGGGCTGTCCACGTGCCACCGTGGTGTGAGTCGATCCTCGGCTTGAAGGTCGAGGCAGTGCAGGGAAAAAGTTTTCCCTGGAATGGACTGAGACATCTGGGGGACTCTGGGAATGTGGCACGACCCTGGAGTTCCTCTCGCCTTTCCTGTGGAGAGCGCCTCCACTTGAGATGCGACGGGAACGCCGGGAATTCTTTCCCGACCACGCAGGGAAAGGATCCCTCCTCTAGAGCTAGGAGGCGGAACGGGGGCTCCTCTAGATGTAGGCGGGACTCTCGTGCTCCCTCTCGAGTGGAGACGGAATCTCGCGGAACTTCTTGAGTTGGAGCAAGGGTGTGAAGGACCCTTTGGAAGTTCCAGAGTTTAGGTGTGAATAGCCTCGAGACGCCTCAGCGGAAATGGCCTCATCTCGCCTGGAGTGGAGAACCTCCTGGATTTTTCTCGAGTTGCAGCAGGTGCTCTCGACTTAAGACGGGGACCTCAGGACCCCCTCTGGTGGCCTCGGGAAAGGCCAGTCCCCATGCGAGTTGCTCGGGGGCCTCTCGGGATTCCTCTCCCATCGATTATAGTGCCTAAGACCTTGTGTGGAGTCGGTGCCGGAACCTGAGGATTCCTCTCCAGTGCTGACATGGATCTTGGGGTACTTCTGGAGTCTCCCCAGGGGAGTCTGTCCTCGTCTCGAGGGGGCATGCACGTGCGCTTTCCTCCCGAGCTGTAGCAGCAGTGTCGGGCTTCCCTTCGCGTGGATCAACGGATCTGTTGCTTTCCCTCGAGGCTTTCCACGAGGCTTTCCCACGAGGCTTTCCACGAGCTTTCCCACACGGCTGTCCCACGTGCCACCGTGGTGTGAGTCGATCCTCGGCTTGAAAGTCAACGCAGTGCAGGGAAAACTGGTTTCCCTGGAATGGACGCAGACATTTTGGGACTCTGGGAATGGTAGCACGACACTCGAGTTCCTCTCGCCTTTCCTGTGGAGAGCTCCTCCTCTTGAGATCCCACGGAAACGCCGGGAAATCTTTCCCGAGCACGCAGGGAAAGGATCACTCCTCTCGAGGTAGGAGGCGGAAACGGGTCTCCTCTGGATGTGGGCGGGACTCTCGTGCTTCCTCTCGAGTTGAGTCGGGTATATCGGGAACTTCCTGAGTTGCAGCAAGGGTGTGAAGGACCCTTTGGAAGTTCCAGAGGTTAGGTGTGATTAACCTCGAGACGCCTCAGCGGAAATGGGCCTCATCTCGCCTGGAGGGGAGAACCTCCTGGATTTTTCTCGAGTTGCGGCAGGTGCTCTCGACTTACGACGGGGTCCTCAGGGACCCGCTGTGGTGGCGTCAGGAAAGGCCAGTCCCCATGCGAGTTGCTCGGGGGCCTCTCGGATTCCTCTCCCGTCGATGCCGGGGCCTAAGATCTAGTGTGGAGCCGGTGCCGAACCTGAGGATTCCTCTCCAGTGCTGACATGGATCTTGGGGTACTTCTGGAGTCTCCCCAGGGGAGTCAGTCCTTGTCTCGAGTGGGGGCATGCACGTGCGCTTTCCTCCCCAGCTGTTGCAGCAGTGTCAC
>NW_017210597.1:0-2448 GCF_001704415.2 Capra hircus
CAACAGGAGGCCCTCTCCACAGGAAAGGCGAGAGGAACTCCAGGGTCGTGCCGCCATTCCAGAGTTCCCCAGATGTCTCAGTCCATTCCAGGGAAACCTGTTTTCCCTGCACTGCCTCGACTTTCAAGCCGAGGATCCACTCACACCACGGTGGCACGTGCGGACAGCCCTGTGGGAAAGCCTCGTGAAAAGCCTCGTGGGAAAGCCTCGAGGGAAAGCCACAGATCCCTTGATCCACGCGAAGGGAAGCGTGACACTGCTCCTACAGCTCGGGAGGGAAGCGCACGTGCATGCCCCCATTCGAGACGAGGACTGACTCCCCTGGGGAGACTCCAGAAGTACCCCAAGATCCATGTCAGCACTGGAGAGGAATCCTCAGGTTCCAGAACCCGACTCCACACAAGGTCTTAGGCCCCGGCGCATCGACGGGAGAGGAATCCTGAGAGCCACCGAGCAACTCGCATGGGACTGGCCTTTCCTGAGGCCACCAGAGTGGGTCCCTGAGGTCCCCGTCGTAAGTCGAGAGCACCTGCCGCAACTCGAGAATCCAGGAGGTTCTCCCCTCCAGGCGAGATGAGGCCCATTTCTGCTGAGGCGGTCTCGAGGCTAATCACACCTAACCTCTTGAACTTCAAAGGGTTCTTCACACCCTTGCTGCAACTCAAGAAGTTCCCCGACATACCCGTCTCCACTCGAGAGGAAGCACGAGAGTCCCGCCCACATCCAGAGGAGCCCCTTCCTGCCTCTAGCTCGAGTCGGGGATCCTTTTCCTGCGTGTTTGGGAAGATTCCCGGTGGTTCCGTCGCATCTCAAGAGGAGGCGCTCTCCACAGGAAAGGCAAGAGGAACTGCAGGGTCGTGCCACCATTCCCACAGTCCCCCAGATGTCTCAGTCCATTCCAGGAAACCTGTTTTCCCTGCACTGCCACGATTTTCAAGCGAGGATCGACTCTCACCATGGTTCACGTGGGACAGCCCTGTGGAAAGCCTCGGGGGAAAGCCTCGTGGGAAAAGCCTCGAGGAAAAGCCACAGATCCCTTGATCCACGTGAAGGGAAGCGTGCACTGCCTCCTACAGATCGGGAGGAAAGCGCACGTGCATTCCCCATTCGAGACAAGGACTGACACCCCTGGGGAGACTCCAGAAGTACCCCAAGATCCATGTCAGCACTGGAGAGGAATCCTCAGGTTCCAGGACCGACTCCACACAAGGTCTTAGGCCCCGGCATCGACGCGAGAGGAATTCTGAGAGCCACCGAGCAACTCGCCATGGGGAGTGGCCTTTCCTAGGCCACCAGAGCGGTCCCTGAGGTCCCCGTCGTAAGTCGAGAGCACCTGCCGCAACTCGAGAAAATCCAGGAGGTTCTCTCCTCCGAGCGAGATGAGGCCCATTTTCTCTGAGGCGTCTCGAGCTAATCACACCTAACCTCTGGAACTTCCAAAGGGTCCTTCACACCCTTGCTGCAACTCAAGAAGTTCCCAGACATACGAGTCTCCACTCGAGAGGAAGCACGAGCGTCACGCCCACATCCAGAGGACCCACGTTTCCGCCTCATAGTTCGAGAGGAGGCATCCTTTCCCTGCGTGGTCGGGAAAGGATTCCGGCGTTCCCGTCATATCTCAAGAGGAGGCGCTCTCCATAGAAATGGCGAGAGGAACTCCAGGTCGTGCCACCATTCCAGAGGCCCCGAGATGTCTCAGTCCATTCCAGGGAAACCTGTTTTCCATGCACTGCCTCGACTTACAAGACGAGGATCGACTCACACCACTGTAGCACGTGGGACAGCCCTGTTGGAAAGCCTCGTGGGAAAGCCACAGATCCCTTTATCCACGCGAAGGGAAGTGTGACACCGCTTCTATAGCTGGGGAGGAAATAGCACGTGCATGTCCCACTCGAGACGAGGACTAACTCCCCTGGGGAGACTCCAGAAATACCCCAAGATCCATGTCAGCACTGGAGAGGAATCCTCAGGTCCAGGACCGACTCCACACAAGGTCTTAGGCCCGGCATCTACGGGAGAGGAATTCTGAGAGCCACCGAGCAACTCGCATGGGGAGTGGCCTTTCCTAAGCCACCAGAGCGGGTCCCTGAGGTCCCCGTCGTAAGTCGAGAGCACCTGCCGCAACTCGAGAGAATCCAGGAGGTTCTCCCTCCGGAGAGATGAGGCCATTTTTCGTTGAGGCCGTCTCGAGGCTAATCACACCTAACCTAAGGAACTTTCAAAGGGTTCTTCACACCCTTGCCTGCACCTCAAGAAGTTCCCCGACATACCGCTCCATTGGAGAGGAAGCACGAGAGTCCCGCCCACATCCAGAGGAGCCCCTATTTCTGCCTCCTAGCTCGAGTCGGGGATCCTTTCCTGCGTGTTTGGGAAAGAATTCCCGCGTTCCCGTCGCATCTCAAGAGGAGGCGCACTCCACAGGAAAGGCGAGAGGAACTCCAGGGTCGT
>NW_017210598.1:0-2447 GCF_001704415.2 Capra hircus
TTGCTGCAACTCAAGAAGTTCCCCGACATACCCGTTCCTCTTCACATTCGGCCATAATGGTGGTGTCATCTGCATATCTAAGTTGATTGATATTTCTACCGCAATCTTGATTCCAGCTCATGTATCTTCCATCCCAGCATTTTTCATGATGTACTCTGCATAGAAGTTAAATAAACAGGGTGACAATATACAGCCTTGACATACTCCTTTTCCTTTTTGGAACCAGTCTGTTGTTCCATGTCCTGCTCTAACTGTTGCTTCCTGACCTTCATCCAGATTTCTCAAGAGGCAGGTTAGGTGGTCTGGTATTCCCATCTCTTTCAGAATTGTGGCTAAAAACACAGTATAAGGACCTTTCCGATGTCAGGCCAAGGAATTGTGTTTCCAGTCATTGAGCCACACCTGATCACTGAGCACAAATTCATGAATCTGTTCCTCAAGGGGGAATGATATTCTTTTTTATACAAACTTAGTTACCTGATTTATTACCTTACCTAATTGTTCCATCTGCTGTGAAATCCCACCCCCTTACTTGTGGCAAATCTGCTAACACCTGCCTCACTGTGGGAGGGGGTCTCCCATAGAAAATTTCATAAGGACAACAACTGTGGGAACGTGCGGTTACCCGTAAATATGAGTAAGTCTGCCGGAAGCAAGCCCATCCATGTACAGTCAGTCTCTATGATCCATTTTGAAAGTGTCTCTTCAAGAGTTTGGTTGTTTCTTTCCGCCATTCCAGAACACTGGGGCCTATATGCTGTATGTAATTTCCACTGATATTTAGAGCTTCACATACCTGTTAATTAACGCGGCTACAAAGACAGGGCCATTGTCGGATTCTATACTGGTTGGAAACCCAAGTCTGGGAATTATTTCTCAAAATCAGCGAGCTACTTCATTTTCTTTTTCAGATCAGGTAGGGAAGGCCTCTGCCCAACCGGAGAAGGTACCTACTATTCTAGTAAGTCATGATAACAGGTGACTGCCTTTGCTTCCCCGAAGGACACTCGCTTTCCCTGCATCCTGAGAACTCCACGTCTCAGCCAGTTGGAAAAGCGCTTCTTGGAGGTCATTATTCAGGGGCAATTTCCCCTGGAGCCCGGGGCCATAGGGAGCGGCTCCACACTCCCAGGGAAAGGCAGAGCCACAGCCACACATCTGTCCCATCCCCTTTGCTCTGTAGGAGAGCTCTAGTGAGCCTAGGTCTGTCAGGAAAATTCTTGGCTCCTATGGGGACACATTCTATGTGTGAAACTGCATCCAGGACCTAGGGGCCACAGGGCGCCTGTTTCTCTCGGGGGCGGAGGGGTGGGGGCCTGAAGCAGTGCGGCCCAGCAACAGCTTCCCACATCCATCCAATTGCTCTTTTCTTACCTCTGATAGAACTAGCTTTGTTCCAGCCTTTGGCAATTTGGAGGCAAGCGGCCCCACTTCCTCCCCAAGGAGGCATGGGACCTACTTTGAGTGGAAAGGCCCCTCACGGAGCTGAACCCAGGAAGGCACCCAGTCATGTCTGACACATTCCTGCATCCTGCTTCTTCATGAGCAATACCGCTATAAGCTAGGAATGTCTTTCCAAGGCTCAGAAAGGACAGGGGAGATGCATGGTGCTGCCTCTGGAATTTCGGTCCTCTGAGCAGACCTGGAGGTCTCCCCTTGAAGGAGCTAACCAGTTTCTTCCAAATACAGGCTTGCAAACACACACTGGGTGGCTGCCTCTTCTTCCCTGAAGGACGATCACTTTCCCCGCATCCTGTGAACTCTGCATCCCAGCCTGCTGGAAAAGCGCTTCTTGGAGGTCATTTTTCAGGGACAATTTTCCCTGGAGCCCGGGGCCGTAGGGAGGGCCCCATGCTCGCTGGGAAAGGCAGAGTCACATCCACAGTCTGTTCTACCCCTTTTGCCCTGTAGGAGAGCTCTAGTGAGCCTAGGTCTGTCAGGAAAATTCTTGGCTCCTATGGGGACACACCCTGTGTGTTAACCTGCATATCGGACCTAGGGGCCACAGGGCGCCTGTTCCTCTCGGGGGGACCCTGAAGTGGTGCGGCCCAGCAACAGCCTGAAGATCCATCCGATTGCTCTTTTCTTCCTTCTGATAGAGCTAGCTTTGCTTCTCGCTTTGGCATTTCGGAAGCCAGGGGAGCCCACCGCGCTGTTGTCCTGGGGTCTATTGGAGGTACCGGGAGGTACCGGGTCTATTGGACCCCAGCCATGGCACCCGACCCACTCAGACACACTCCCGCAGCCTCCTTCCCATGGGCAGGACTGTTCTGACCTAGGAATGTGTTCCCAAGGCTCAGAAAATGCAGGGAGACACACGGCCCTGACTCTGGAACTGAGGCCGTTGAGCAGGCCTGGAGGTCTGACGTCTGAGATGCCAAACACTTGCTGCAAAGATACAGGTGTGAAAACACACTCTCTGGGGCTGCCCTTTCCTTCCTCCAAGG
>NW_017210599.1:0-2446 GCF_001704415.2 Capra hircus
CTTGCTAGGCTGCACCCTTTCAGGGCCCACTTTACTGAAACAGGTGCTCTGTGGCCTGGTTGGGTATGGCAGGTTCACAAACAGGGTGAGATCCTGTCCAAGCAAGCCAAGAATTTTCCTGAAAGACCTAGGCTCACTAGAGCTCTCGCTCCGGAGCAAAGGGGATAGAGGAGATGTATGGAGGAGTCTTTTGCCTTTCCCTGTGAGTGTGGGGCTACTCCTACGGCCCCAGGCTCAGAGATAACTGCTCTAAGAAAGGAATGGCAAGAAGCGCTATTCTTGGAGGTTGGGACAGGGAGTTCGCAGCATGTGGGGAAAGAAGACTTCTTCGGGGAAGAAGAGGCAACCACCGGGGGTGTGTTTGCAAGCCTCTATTTGGAAGGAACAGGTTTGCTTATACACTCAAGACCTCCAGATCTGCTCAGAGGACTGAAGTTCCAGAGACAGGGCCATGTATCTTCCCTTCCCTTTGAGATCCTTGCAAAGACATTCCTAGCAGATCGTGGGAGTGCCAATGAAGAAGCAAGCAGCGGGAGTGTGGCTTGACATCACTGGCTGCCTACCCTGGGCTCAGCTCCTCAAGGGGCCTTTCTCTCCTGGTAGGGCCTATGTCCCCCTTTGGGAGAGGGTGGTACCTCTTCCTCCACACTGCAAAGGGTGGAGGTGGAGCAAACTCGTTCTCTCTGAGGTAAAAAAAAAAAGACAAATTGGATGGATTTTTAAGCTCTTGCTATGCTGGCACCCCTCCAGGACCACTCGAGCAAAACAGGTGCCCTGTGCCCCTAGGTCAGGTATGCAGGTTCACACACGGGTGTGATCCTGTCAAAGCCAAGAATTTTCCTGAGCAGACCTAGGCTCCTAGAGCTCTCCTCCAGAGGAAAGGGGACAGAAAAGACGTGTGTGTGGAGGTGGCTCTGCCTTTCCAGGTCCCAATCTCAGGGATAACTGCCCCTAAGAAAGGAACTGCTGCTGCTGCTGCTGTTAAGTTGCTTCAGTCGTGTTCGACTCTGTGCGACGCCATAGACGGTAGCCGCACTAGGCTCCCCCGTCCGCTGGGATTCTCCAGGCAAGAACAGTAAGTGGGTTGCCATTGCCTTCTCCAATGCATGAAAGTGAAAATGAAAGTGCAGTCGCTCAGTCGTGTCCGACCTCAGCGACCCACGGACTGCAGCCTACCAGGCTTCTCCGTCCATAGGATTTTCTGAAAGGAACTGCAAGAAGCGCTTTTCCAGGAGGCTGGGAAAGGGAGTTCGCAGGATGTGGGGAAAGAGAGGCCTCCTTCGGGGAAGAATAGGCGGCCACTTGTTTTGTGTTGGCAAACCTCTATTTGAAGGAACAGGTTAGCTTATACAAAGGGAGACCTCCAGATCTGCTCAGAGGACCGAAAGTTGCAGAGGCAGGTCGGTGTATTTCCCTTCACTTTGCGATCCTTGCAAAGACATTCCTTGCTGATAGATGATTCAGCAAGGGCCTTTGAGACTGTTGTTTTCTTTCCTAGGTTCAAAGATTCCTTCAGTTCCTAATATAGATATCCTAGAAATTATGTGACATCCGTGAAAATCTGATATGTCCTGGTCAAATGCTGTCAGTTATAATTCCAGTTATCATATTAAAGCATTTCAAGTCGCAGCAGTGACCAGATTACATTGTCAATTTCTATTTAATCAGGTTTTTAACCCATGTCCTCTATGGTTTCACACTGATGCCTTTGCAGAAATACTGCTACTTCAAGATATATGGAATATACTTTTTTTAAGCTTACCGATAATTTGTTTGTTTGTTTGTTTGTCTTCTGGTAAGCTGGTACCAGATGGAATTTAGTCTCCTCTCTAGGTTAAGAGCACAAAGTTTCTTAGAATGCAATTTTTGATAACAGACTATGAGTTTCTTTACCTTTCATTGATTTATAATTTGTTTTCATCATCTGTTTTTTTACTTCGGTAAAGTAAATAAGCCTTATTTAAGATTTTGGTACATGTAGGATGGACTAAGCTTTCCCCACTCTTGCAAGTTCCCTTAACCCTTCAGATTCTTCTTGTGGGACCAAGATCTCACTTTCCTCCAGAGGGGACAATCCAAGTTTTTATTAGTTGATCTGCCCTGACATCAGAGTCCATTTGAGAGCATGAGTTGGCCTATAATTTAGGCATGAAACTATGACTACATAAAGAAAAAGGTGACTTTATGATTCAGGGATGGCATGATATGCCTTGCACTTCAGAGAAAATGGGTTAAAATGATTTTTTTTTCTTCAAAACTGCACAGCCAGTTCTTTCAGCATATGCAATTGAAAACACCTAGTCATTAGGTCAGTTTTCATTCCAATCCAAAGAAAGGCAATGACAAAGAATATTCAAGCTGCTGCACAATTGCAACTCATCTCACACACCTAGTAAAGTAATGCTCAAAATTCTCCAAGTTCACATGAACTGTGAACTTCCAATGT
>NW_017210600.1:0-2444 GCF_001704415.2 Capra hircus
TCAGGGGCTGCTTCCCCTGAGTTGGGGCTGTGGGCAGGAACCCAGACACGCAGGATCAGGCCCCAACCACTGCACATGTCTCTGCTGGGGAGGAGAGTGCTAGGGAACCTACGTCTGTCATACACTTTCTGGGCACCCAAGGAATCAGCCTCCGTGTGTGCGGGGGCTGAAAACCCCAGCCAGGGGACCTGGGAGCCTGGTGCTCTCCGTGTGGCGCTGAATCTGGGCGGCCAAGCAACGCTGCTGGAGGAGCCTGCAGTTTGCCCTTCCCTTCCCTCTGACAGAATTCTCACTGCTGGAGCCCTTGGCAGTGTGCAACCACCAGCCCCTAAGCTCTCCTTAAGGAGGACTGGGACCTAAGTGCAAAGGCAAGGCAGGATTGGAGCTGAGGCAAGAAAGGCGCCAGTGGCGACTCCCAGGCTCCTGCTGCCTGCTCCTTCCTGGAGAGCAGCCTAAAAGCAAGGCAAGTCTGGGCAAGGCTAGCCCCCGGCAGAGCAGCCTCGCGCCAGGAACTCTGCCAGATCGGGGCTCTGAGCAGAGCTAGAGCTCTGCCGTACTGGAGGCGCACTTAGCTCCGTGCAAGCAGGGCTTTCAACTTGACGGGGCTGGGCTGCCTCCTCTTCCCCGAGGAGGCTCGCTTCCCTGCTGGCTGTGCACTCGCCTATCAGGCGGGGGCGCAGGGCTCCTCCAGCAGGTCTTGCCTCAGGGGCTGCTTCCCCTGAGTTGGGCTGTGGGCAGGAACCAGACACGGCAGGATCAGGCCCAACCACCTGCACATGTCTCTGCTGGGGAGGAGAGTGCTAGGGAACCTACGTCTGTCATACACTTTCTGGGCACCCAAGGAATCAGCCTCCGTGTGTGCGGGGCTGAAAACCCCCAGCCAGGGGCCCTGGGAGCCTGGTGCTCTCGGTGCGGCGCTGATTCTAGGCGCCTAGAAACCGCTGGAGAGCCCTGCAGTTGCCCTTCCTTCCCTCTGACAGAGCTCTCACTGCTGAAGCCCTTGCAGTGTGCAACCCACCACCCCTAAGCCCTCCCAACGACGCCTGGCACCTATGTGCAAAGGCAAGGCAGGATTGGAGCTGAGGCAAGGAAGGCACCAGTGGCGTCTCCCAGGCTCGCTCAGACAGCTCCTTCCTGGGGAGGGAGCCTAAAAGCAAGGCAAGTCTGGGCAAGGCGAGCCCCCGGCCGAGCAGCCTCGCGCCAGAAACTCTGCCAGATCGGGGCTCTGAGCAGAGCTAGAGCTCTGCCGTACTGGAGGCCACTTAGCTCCGTGCAAGCAGGGCTTTCCTCTTGACTGGGCTCGGCTGCCTCCTCTCTCCCGAGGAGGCTCGCTACACTGCTGGCTGTGCTCTCGCCTATCAGGCGGCGGCGCGCAGGGCTCCTCCAGCAGGTCTTGCCTCAGGGGCTGCTTCCCTGAGTTGAGGCTGTGGGCGGGAACCCAGACACGCAGGATAAGGCCCCAACCACCTGCACATGTCTCTGCTGGGGAGGAGAGTGCTAGGGAACCTACGTCTCTCACACACTTTCTAGGCACCCACGGAGTCAGCCTCTGGAGTGTGGGGATGCAAAACCCAGCCAGGGGCCCTTGGAACCTGGTGCTCTCCGTGCGGAGCTTTGTCTGGGCGGCCAAGGAACCGCTGAAGGAGCCTGCTGTTGCCCTTCGCTTCCCTCTGACAGAGCTTTCACTGCTGGAGCCCTTGGCAGTGTGCAACCCACCAGCCCCTAAGCCCTCCTCAAGGACGCTTGGGACCTAAGTGCAAAGGCAAGGCAGGGGTAGAGCTGAAGCCAGGAAGGCGCCAGTGGCGTTTCCGAGCCTCACACAGCCTGCTCCTTCCTGGGAGGGAGCCTTAAAGCAAGGCAAGTCTGCGCAAGGCTCGCCTATGGCAGAGCATCTTGGTGCCAGGAACTCTGCCAGATCGGGCCTCTGAACAGAGCTAGAGATCTGCCGTACTGGAGTCGCACTTAGCTTCGTGTAAGCAGGGATTTCAGCTTGACGGGGACTTGCTGCCTCTCTTCCCCCCGAGGAGGCTCGCTTCCCTGCTGGCTGTGCACTCGCCTATCAGGCGGGGGCGCAGGGCTCCTCCAGCAGGTCTTGCCTCAGGGCTGCTTCCCCTGAGTTGGGCTGTGGCAGGAACCCAGACACGCAGGATCAGGCCCCAAACACCTGCACATGTCTCTGCTGGGGAGGAGAGTGCTAGGGAACCTACGTCTGTCATACACTTTCTGGGCACCCAAGGAATCAGCCTCGTGTGTGCGGGGCTGAAAACCCCAGCCAGGGGCCTGGGAGCCTGGTGCTCTCCGTGTGGCGGCTGAATCTGGGCGGCCAAGCAACCGCTGGAGGAGCCCTGCAGTTGCCCTTCCTTCCCTCTGACAGAATTCTCACTGCTGGAGCCCTTGGCAGTGTGCAACCCACCAGCCCCTAAGCTCTCCTTAAGGAGGACTGG
>NW_017210601.1:0-2443 GCF_001704415.2 Capra hircus
TTGGGGAACTTCTGGAGTCTCCCCAGGGGAGTCAGTCCTCGCTCGAGTGGGGCATGCCAGTGCGCTTTCCTCTCCGAGCTGTAGCAGCAGTGTCACGCTTCCCTTCGCGTGGATCAAGGGATCTGGGCTTTCCTCGAGGCTTTCCCACGAGGCTTTCCATGAGGCTTTCCCACAGGGCTGTCCACGTGCCACCGTGGTGTGAGTCGATCCTCGGCTTGAAAATCGAGGCAGTGCAGGAAAACAGTGTTTCCCTGGAATGGACTGAGACATCTGGGGGACTCTGGGAATGGTGGCACGACCCTGGATTTCCTCTCACCTTTCCTGTGGAGAGCGCCTCCTCTTGAGATGCGACGGGAACGCTGGGAATTCTTTCCCGACCACTGAGTGTAATGATCGCTCCCCTCGAGCTAGGAGGCGGAAACGGGACTCCTCTGGATGTGGGCGGGACTCTCGTGCTTCCTCTCGAGTGGAGACGGGTATGTCGGGGAACTTCTTGAGTTGCAGCAAGGGTGTGAAGGACCCGTTGGAAGTTACAGAGGTTAGGTGTGATTAGCCTGGAGACCCTCAGCGGAAATGGCCTCATCTCGCCTGGAGGGGAGAACCTCCTGGACTTTCTCGGGTTGCGGCAGGTGCTCTCGACTTACTACGGGGACCTCAGGGACCCGCTCTGGTGGCCTCAGGAAAGGCCAGTCCCCATGCGAGTTTATCTGGGGCCTCTCGGGATTCCTCTCCCGTCGATGCTGGGGCCTAAGACCTTGTGTGGAGTCAGTTCCGGAACCTGAGGATTCCTCTCCAGTGCTGACATGGAGCTTGGGAACTTATGGAGTCTTTCCCAGGGGAGTCAGTCCTCGTCTCGAGTGGGGGCATGCACGTGCGTTTTCCTCTCGAGCTGTAGCAGCAGTGTCGCGCTTCCATTTGCGTGGATGTAGGGATCTGTGGCTTTCCCTCGAGGCTTTCCCACGAGGCTTTCTCATGAGGCTTTTCCACAGGGCTGACCGACGTGCCACCGTGGTGTGAGTCGATCCTCGCTTGAAAGTCGAAGCATTGCAGGGAAAACAGGTTTCGCTGGAATGGACTGAGACATCTGGGGGACTCTTTGAATGCTGGCACGACCCTGGATTTCCTCTTGCCTTTCCTGTGTAGAGCGTCACCTCTTGAGATGCGAAGGAAACGCCGGGAATTGTTTCCCGACCACGACGCAGGAAAGATCCCTCCTCTCGAGCTAGGAGGCGGAAACGGGCACCACTCTGGATGTGGGCCCGGACTCTCGTGCTTCCTCTTGAGTGGAGACGGGTATGTCGGGGAACTTCTTGAGTTGCAGCAATGGTGTGAAGGACCGCGTTGGAAGTTGCAGAGGTTAGGTGTGATGAGCCTCGAGACGCTTCAGCGGAAATGGCCTCACTCGCCCTGGAGGGGAGAACCTCCTGTATTTTCTCGAGTATCGGCAGGTGCTCTCGACTTACGACGGGGACCTCAGGGACCCGCTCTGGTGGCCTCAGGAAAGGCCAGTCCCCAAGCGAGTTGCTCGGGGCCTCTCGGGATTCCTCTCCCGTCAATGCCGGGGCCTCAGATCTTCTGTGGAGCCGGTGCCAGAACCTGAGGATTCTCTCCAGTGCTGACGTGGATCTGGGGTACTTCTGGAGTCTCCCCAGTGGAGTCAGTCCTCCGTCTTGAGTGGGGCATTCACGTGCGCTTTCCTCCCCGAGTTGTAGCAGCAGTGTCACCCTTCCCTTCCTGTGGATCAAGGGCTCTGTGGCTTTCCCTCGAGCTTTCCCACGAGGCTTTCCCACGAGGCTTTCCCACAGGGCTTGTCCCACGTGGACCGTGGTGTGAGTCGATCCTCGCTTGAAATTCGAGGCAGTGCAGGGAAAACAGGTTTCCCCTGGAATGGAATGGACATGTGGGGGACTCTGGGAAAGGTGGCACGACCCTTGAGTTCCTCTCGCCTTTCCTGTGGATAGCGCCGCCTCTTGAGATGCCACGGGAACGCCAGGAATTCTTACCCAACCACGCAGGGAAAGGATCCCTCCTCTCGAGCTAGGAGGCGGAAACGGGGCTCCTCTGGATGTGGGCGGGACTCTCGTGCTTCCTCTCGAGTGGAGACGGGTATGTCGGAGAACTTCTTGAGTTGCAGCAAGGGTGTGAAGCCCTTTGGAAGTTCCAGAGTTTAGGTGTGATTAGCCTCAAGACCCCTCATGAGACAACCTCCCAGCGGAAATGGGCCTCATCTCGCCTGGAGGGGAGAACGGCTCCGTGGATATTTCGTGGAGTTGCGGGCGGTGGCTTCTCAGACTTATGACTGGGACTCAGATGACAAGCGCTCACTGCGTAGCCTCAGGATAGGCAGTCCATGGCAAGTTGCTCGGGGGCCCTCTGCGGGGTTCCTCTCACACAGGTCGATTTTGGGCGGGCGCCTAAGACGCTTAGTGTGGAGTCGTATGCC
>NW_017210602.1:0-2443 GCF_001704415.2 Capra hircus
GACGCCTCAGCGGAAATGGGCCTCATCTCGCCTGGAGGGGAGAACTTCCTGGATTTTCTCGAGTTGCGGCAGGTGCTCTCGACTTACAATGTGGACCTCAGGGACCCGCTCTGATGGCCTCAGGAAAGGCCAGTCCCCATGCGATTTGCTCGGGGGTCTCTCGGGTTTCCTCTCCCGTCAATGCCTTGGCCTAAGACCTTGTGGGGAGTCGGTGCCGGAACCTGAGTATTCCTCTCCAGTGCTGAAAATGGATCTTGGGAGCTTCTGGTGTCTCCCCAGGGGAGTCAGTCTTTGTCTCGAGTGGGGGGTAGGCACGTGCGCTTTCCTCCGAGCTGTAGCAGCAGTGTCACGCTTCCCTTCTCGTGGATCAAGCGATCTATGGCTTTCCCTCGAGAGCTTTCCCATGAGGCTTTCCCATGAGGCTTTACCACAGGCTGTCCCACGTGCCACCGTGGTGGTGTGAGTCGATCCTCGGCTTGAAAGTCGAGGCAGTGCAGGGAAAACAGGTTTCCCTGGAATGGACTGAGAAATCTGGGGGACTCTCTGGAATGGTGGCACGACCCTGGAGTTCCTCTCGCCTTTCCTGTGGAGAGCGCCTCCTCTTGAGATGCGACGGGGAACGGCGGGAATTCTTTTCCGACCACGCAGGGAAAGGTCCCCTTCTCTCGAGCCTAGGAGGCGGAAACGGGCTCCTCTGGATGTGGGCGGGACTCGCGTGCTTCCTCTCCAGTGGAGACGGGTATGTCGGGAACTTCTTGAGTTGCAGCAAGGGTGTGAAGGACGCTTTGGGGTTCCAGAGGTTAGGTGTGATTAGCCTCGAGACGCCTCAGTGGAAATTGGCCTCATCTCGCCTTTAAAGGAGAACCTCCTTGATTTACTCGAGTTGGGGCAGGTGCTCTCGACTTATGACGGGGACCTCAGGGACCCGCTCTTGTGGCCTCAGGAAAGGCCAGAACCCATGCGAGTTGCTCGGGGGCCTCTCGGGATTCCTCTCCCGTCGACGCTGGTGCCTAAGACCTTGTTGTGGAGTGGTGCCGGAACCTGAGGATTCCTCTCCAGTGCTGACATGGATCTTGGGGTACTTCTGTTGTCTCCCCAGAGGGAGTCAGTCCTCGTCTCGAGTGGGGGCATGCACGTGCGCTTTCCTTCCGAGCTCTAGCAGCAGTGTCACGCTTCGCCGGGACCAAGGGATCGGTGGCTTTCCCTCGAGGCTTTCCCACAAGGCTTTCCCAGAGGGCTGTCCCACGTGCCACAGTGGTGTGAGTCGATCCTCGGCTTGAAAGTCGAGCAGTGCAGGGAAAAAAGGTTTCCCTGGAATGGACTGGAACATCTGGGGCACTCTGGGAATGGTGGCACGACCCTGGAGTCCCTCGCTTTTCCTGTGGAGAGCGCCTCCTGTTGAGATGCGACGGGAACGCCGGGAATTCTTTCCGGACCAACGCAGGGAAAGGACCCCTCCTTTGAGCTAGAAGCGGAAACGGGGCTCCTCTGGATGTGGGCGGGACTCTCGTGCTTCCTCTCCAGTGGAAAACGGGTATGTCGGGGAACTTCTTTAGTTGGCAGCAAGGGTGTGAAGGACCTTTGGAAGTTCCAGAGGTTAGGTGTGATTAGCTTCGAGACGCCTCAGCGGACATGGGCCTCATCTCTGCTGGAGGGGATAACCTCCTGGTTTTCTCGAGTTGTGGCAGGTGCTCTCGACTTACGACGGGGACGTCAGGGACCCGCTTTGGTGGCCTCAGGAAAGGCCAGTCCCCATGCGAATTGCTTGGTGGCCTCTCCGGATTCCTCTCCGTCGACGCTGGTGCCTAAGACCTTGTGTGGAGTGGTGCCGGAACCTGAGGAATTCCTCTCCAGTGCTGACATGGATCTTGGGGTACTTCTGTTGTCTCCCCAGGGGAGTCAGTCCTCGTCTCGAGTGGGGGCATGCACGTGCGCTTTCCTTCCGAGCTCTAGCAGCAGTGTCACGCTTCCCGTGGACCAAGGGATCGGTGTGCTTTCCCTCGAGGCTTTCCACAAGGCTTTCCCAGAGGGCTGTCCACGTGCCACACTGGTGTGAGTCGATCCTCGCTTGAAAGTCGAGGCAGTGCAGGGAAAAAAGGTTTCCCTGGAATGGACTGGAACATCTGGGGCTACTCTGGAATGGTGGCACGACCCTGGAGTCCCTCTCGCCTTTCCTGTGGAGAGCGCCTCCTCTTTGAGATGCGACGGGAAGCCGGGAATTCTTTCCGGACCACGCAGGGAAAGGACCCCTCCTTTCGAGCTAGAAGCGGAAACGGGGCTCCTCTGGATGTGTGGCCGGGACTCTCTGGCTTCCTCTCCAGTGGAAACGGGTTATGTCGGGGAACTTCTTTAGTTGCAGCAACGGTGTGAAGGACCCTTTGGAAGTTCCAGAGGTTTAGGTGTGATTAGCTTCGAGACGCCTCAGCGGACATGGGCCTCATCT
>NW_017210603.1:0-2442 GCF_001704415.2 Capra hircus
TCCAGAAGTACGCCCCAAAATCCATGTCAGCACTGGAGAGGAATCCTCAGCTTCCGGCCCCCGACTCCACACAAGGAGAGCACCTGCTGAAACTCGGAAATATCCAGGAGCCTCTCCGTTCCAGGCGACATGAGGCCCATTTCTGCTGAGGCATCTCGAGACTAACCACACCTAACCTCTGGAACTTCAAAGGGTCCTTCACACCCTTGCTGCAACTCAAGAAGTTCCCCGACATACCCTTTCCTCTTCACGTTCTGCCATAATGGTGGTGTCATCTGCATATCTAAGTTGATTGATATTTCTACCGCAATCTTCATTCCAGCTCATGTATCTTCCATCCCAGCATGTTTCATGATGTACTCTGCATATAAGTTAAATAAACAGGGTGACAAATATACAGCCTTGACATACTCCTTTTCCTTTTGGAACCAGTCTGTTGTTCCCATGTCCTGCTCTAACTGTTGCTTCCTGACCTTCATCCAGATTTCTCAAGAGGCAGGTTAGGTGGTCTGGTATTCCCATCTCTTTCAGAATTGTGGCTAAAACAACAGTATAAGGACTTTCCGATGTCAGGCCAAGGAATTGTGTTTCCAGTCATTGAGCACACCTGATCACTGAGCACAAATTCATGAATCTGTTCCTCAAGGGGGAATGATATTCTTTTTTATACAAACTTAGTTACCTGATTTATTACCTTACCTAATTGTTCCATCTGCTGTGAAAATCCCACCCCCTTACTTGTGGCAAATCTGCTAACACCTGCCTCACTGTGGGAGGGGGTCTCCCATAGAAAATTTCATAAGGACAACAACTGTGGGAACGTGCGGTTACCCGTAATATGAGTAAGTCTGCCGGAAGCAAGCCCATCCATGTACAGTAGTCTCTATGATCCATTTTGAAAGTGTCTCTTCAAGAGTTTGGTTGTTTCTTTCCATCATTCCAGAACACTGGGGCCTATATGCTGTATGTAATTTCCACTGATATTTAGAGCTTCACATACCTGTTAATTAACGCGGCTACAAAGACAGGGCCATTGTCGGATTCTATACTGGTTGGAAACCCAAGTCTGGGAATTATTTCTCAAATCAGCGAGCTACTTCATTTTCTTTTTCAGATCAGGTAGGGAAGGCCTCTGCCCAACCGGAGAAGGTACCTACTATTCTAGTAAGTCATGATAACAGGTGACTGCCTTTGCTTCCCCGAAGGACACTCGCTTTCCCTGCATCCTGAGAACTCCAGGTCTCAGCCAGTTGGAAAAGCGCTTCTTGGAGGTCATTATTCAGGGGCAATTCCCCTGGAGCCCGGGGCCATAGGGAGCGGCTCCACACTCCCAGGGAAAGGCAGAGCCACAGCCACACATCTGTCCCATCCCCTTTGCTCTGTAGGAGAGCTCTCGTGAGCTAGGTCTGTCAGGAAAATTCTTGGCTCCTATGGGGACACATTCTATGTGTGAAACTGCATCCAGGACCTAGGGGGCCACAGGGCGCCTGTTTCTCTCGGGGGCGGAGGGGTGGGGGCCTGAAGCAGTGCGGCCCAGCAACAGCTTCACATCCATCCAATTGCTCTTTTCTTACCTCTGATAGAACTAGCTTTGTTCCAGCCTTTGGCAATTTGGAGGCAAGCGGCCCACTTCCTCCCAAAGGAGGCATGGGACCTACTCTGAGTGGAAATGCCCCTCACGGAGCTGAACCCAGGAAGGCACCCAGTCAATGTCTGACACATTCCTGCATCCTGCTTCTTCATGAGCAATACCGCTATAAGCTAGGAATGTCTTTCCAAGGCTCAGAAAGGACAGGGGAGATGCATGGTGCTGCCTCTGGAATTTCGGTCCTCTGAGCAGACCTGGAGGTCTCCCCTTGAAGGAGCTAACCAGTTTCTTCCAAATACAGGCTTGCAAACACACACTGGGTGGCTGCCTCTTCTTCCCTGAAGGACGATCACTTTCCCCCGCATCCTGTGAACTCTGCATGCCCAGCCTGCTGGAAAAAGCGCTTCTTGGAGGTCATTTTTCAGGGACAATTTTCCCTGGAGCCCGGGGCCCGTAGGGAGGGCCCCATGCTCGCTGGAAAGGCAGAGTCACATCCACAGTCTGTTCTACCCCTTTTGCCCTGTAGGAGAGCTCTAGTGAGCCTAGATCTGTCAGGAAAATTCTTGGCTCCTATGGGGACACACCTGTGTGTTAAACCTGCATATCGGACCTAGGGCCCACAGGGCGCCTGTTCCTCTCGGGGGGACCCTGAAGTGGTGCGGCCCAGCAACAGCCTGAACATCCCCGATTGCTCTTTTCTCCTTCTGATAGAGCTAGCTTTGCTTCTCGCTTGGGCATTTCGGAAGCCAGGGGGAGCCCCACCGCTGTTGTCCTGGGGTCTATTGGAGGTACCGGGTCTATTGACACCAGCATGGCACCCGACCCCCTCAGACACACTCCGCAGCCTCCTTCCC
>NW_017210604.1:0-17753 GCF_001704415.2 Capra hircus
CCAAGGTTGCCATCCAGCAGAGAGTGGCTTGATCCAAGCTTTTTTCCTCCAAAGTCTATCCTAGAGCTCCTCGCTTATACTAATTTTTGAAAATGAAGAAACTGGGACTTCCCTGGTGGTCCAGTGGTTAAGACTTCACACTTCCAGTGCAAGGGCCAGGATTCGACCCCTGGTCAAGGAACTAGGATCTCCACCATGCTGCGACTAACGGTTTCACATGCCAAAACTAAAGACCCCACGTGCATGTATGTGTGCTAAGTCGCTTCAGTCGTGTCCGACACCATGCGGCCCCAGGGACTGTAGCCCACGAGGTTTCACTCTCTGGATTCTCCAGGCGAGAACACTGGAATGAGCTGCCATGCTGTCCTCCAGGGGATCTTCCCAACCCAGGGAATGGAACCTGCATCTCTTAAGTCTCCTGCATTGGCAGGCGGGTTCTTTACCACAAGCACCACCATACCACAACAAAGAAACTGCATGCTGCAACTAAGACCCAGCACAGACAAATCAATCAATCAATACTTTTTTTAAAAGAAGAGAAGGTCAGAGAAGGAAGGGTCTCATGCAAGTTTCCCCAGCCAAATGCAGCCAAAGAAAGGGCTGCGGTGAGGAAGAGAGAGGTGGGAAGTCTGAGATAAGAGACCTGTGTTTGCAGACATTCCTGTGCATAATTCTTTCATGCCCTTCTTGACAAGGCTATAAACACAAAGCTGTAAAGAAAGCAGGCATGGGCCCTTAACCTCCCGAGGAATTCTTTTGGAACTATTCTGCTGCCTCTCCCACTCTGTGTACTCTGCCTGCCAAGTCATGTGTGTCCTCCAGGTCAAGCCCAGAATGGCCCAGGTACTTCTCGCTGACTTCTAGAGAGGAACCTAGCCCTGCCTGACCAAGGTTCTCACCAAGCCCTTTCCCCTTGTTGCGCCTGTTTCTCCAGCTGTAAAGAGAGATCATATGGGGGTCCATGCATGGGGGAGTCGATTTGAAATCACTGGTCTGAATCCAAAGCTCTGTGACCTTGGACAAATGTCTTGGCCTCTCTGCCTCTGTTTCCTTATCTGTAAAATGAAATGAGAAGAATACTCATTGCACAGGGTCGTTTTGGAGGATCCATGAGGATGTGGGTATATAAATACTAAGTCTGGTAGTCAAGTTGCTTAAAAATGTTTACCTCTGGGACTTCCCTGGTGGTCCAGTGGCTAAGACTCCATGCTCCCCGTTCAGGGAGCCCAGTTCCATCCCAGGTCAGGGAACTGGATCCTCATGCCTCAACTAAGAGGATTGACTAGTTTATCTCCTTGCAGTCCAAGAGACTCTCAGGAGTCTTCTCCAGCACCACAGTTTGAAAGCATCAGTTCTTCAGTGCCCAAACTTCTTAATCGTCCAGCTTTCACATCCATACACGACTACTGGGAAAACCATAGCTCTCTGTTCAGATCTGTGGCAGCAGAGTGATGTCTCTGGTTTTTAATACACTGTCTAGGTTTGTCATAGCTTTCCATCCAAGGAGCAAGCGTCTTTTAATTACGGCTGCATTCACCATCCGCAGTAACCAACATGGCTGTCTCTAATCCTCTTCTCGGAGAGTTAATTCTTCACTTTGTCTTCCTTGTCTAGCCTGAAGGGAGTTTAGAAGAAATTTCCCTCCTGGGGTTGTGCTGCTTTATTTCTTCTTGTTCATGGATCTTAAATTTGCCTCGATCGACCACAGACTGGGGCTTCCCTGCTGGCTCAGTTGGTAAAGAATCTAGCTGCAATGCATGCAACCCAGCTTCAATCCCTGGGGGAGGGGGGGCTGTTGGGGGGGGGGCTTCAATTCTTGGGAAGAAAACCAAGTTCCCCTAAAACTGAGTTCCCTTACCACATTTATGATTTAATTCCTCTTTCCAGAACTTTCTTCCCTTGAGTGTCTCCTCTGACCCCAGTCCCATCCTCATCCCCTCTAAGTCAATCCTGTGCTGTTGTTGCTGTTCCACTGCCAAGTCGTGTCTGACTCTTTGCAACCCCATGAACTGGAGCACACCAGGTCTCTCTGTCCCTCACCATCTCCAGAGTCTGCCTGACTGAACACTGCTTCACCACAATCAGATGACTCAGATTGCTGTTGTCATATCATCAGTGCGCTAAAACTGGTATTAAAGATATCATTAACTACAAGCTCAGGATGTTTCCCCAGGGCAAAATGAACTCAGGGATCCCTAAGCCATGGGCCACTTGGCCAAAGAATTGTAAACTGAAGACATCCTGATTCCTGGAACTATGATTAAGAAAGATCAGAGGATGATGCTCAATCTTTTCTGTCATCTTCCTCTTTAAAATATCTTTAACTTGAAGACCAAGTTCAAGTGGACCTGAGGTTTGTCTCCCAGTTCCTTGCTTGCTGTCCTCCAAATGCATGCGTGTTAAGTCTCTCAGTCATGCCCGACTCTTTGCAACCCCAAGGACTGTAGCCCACTAGGCTCCTCTGTCCATGGGATTTCCCAGACAAGAATACTGGAATGGGTTGCCATTCCCTTCTCCAGAGGATTTTCCCTACCCAGGGATCAAACCTGAGTCTCCCACATTGCAGGGAGTTTTTTTTTTTTTTTTTTTTTTACCATCTGAGCCACCAGGAAAGCCCCACAAATAAAGCTTTACTTTGCTGCAAACACCCGCTATCAGAGGTCGACTTTCTCTGCTGCGGGCATATGAGCCCTCACTCAGTTACAGAACTCCACGGAGCTTGTCTGTAATACCAGAAATCTTGACAACTCTTGGTTCTTGAATCTAAACTCAGGGCCAGTGGGGTGCCTTTGTATTAAACCAGAAAAAGGCTCTCCCTCTAGATGGAAGCAAGGATCTCATCTGGGCAGAGCCATACCTCAAAGAGCAAAGTTTGGTGAGCAATGCTTTCTCAGGGGAAAAACAAACAAAACTGCCCTCCTGTGGTTGGATGCAGCTCTGCTCCACGGTGCGTGACTTGGCAGGTGAAGTGTAAGCAGGCTGCATTTGCTGCTCACTCCGTGTGCAGTGAACAGCCTGCCAGCCACACAGCCATTCACTGTTTGGACCCCACCTTGGAGGGTGTGCCTCTCAGCAACAGTCATCAGAACGCTAGACCCCTAACGGGAGTCAACGGAACTGGTCAACTATAGACAAACATCAGCCATGTTACTGACTGTAGATGGGACCTAAGGTATTCATCAGAACATTTCCAAGAAGAAAGCCCAGGACTCCCTGACGGTACAGTGGATAAAAATCTGCCTGCCGATGCAAGGGACACGGGTTCAACCCCTGGTCCGGGAAGATTCCACATGCTGCAGAGCAGCTAAGCCTGTGCAGCACAGCTCCTGAGCCTGTGCCCTAGAGCCTGTGCTCTGCAACGAAGAGTAGCCCCTACTCGCTGGAACTAGAGAAAGCCTGCGTGCAGCACCGAAGGGCCAACACCACCAAAAATAAATGAATAAATAAGATAAGGCCCAGAGAAGGTCTATATTAATGTAAAGGCCAAGTTGCTATAACTGTAAGATCCCAAAATACAATGGTTTAAGTAAAACAGAAGGTTCTCATTCTCTTTCGTGACCCTCCTGAAGTAGGCATGTTGTCTAAGATGGCAGGTGGCTCCCCTCCCTGTGGTCAGTCAGGGACACAACTTCCTTCAGTCTTTTTTTTTTTTTTTTTTTACTTTATTTTACTTTACAATACTGTATTGGTTTTGCCATACATTGACATGAATCCACCACGGGTGTACATGCGTTCCCAAACATGAACCCCCCTCCCACCTCCCTCCCCATAACATCTCTCTGGGTCATCACCGTGCACCAGTCCCAAGCATGCTGTATCCTGCGTCGGACATAGACTGGTGATTCGATTCTTACATGATAGTATACATGTTACAATGCCATTCTCCCAAATCATCCCACCTTCTCCCTCTCCCTCTGAGTCCAAAATTCCGCTATACACATCTGTGTCTTTTTTGCTGTCTTGCATACAGGGTCGTCATTGCCATCTTTCTTAATTCCATATATATGTGTTAGTATACTCTAATGGTGTTTTTCTTTCTGGCTTACTTCACTCTGTATAATCGGCTCTAGTTTCATCCATCTCATCAGAACTGATTCAAATGTATTCTTTTTAATGGCTGAGTAATACTCCATTGTGTATATGTACCACAGCTTTCTTATCCATTCATCTGCTGATGGACATCTAGGTTGTTTCCATGTCCTGGCTATTATAAACAGTGCTGTGATGAACATTGGGGTACATGTGTCTCTTTCAATTCTGGTTTACTCAGTGTGTATGCCCAGCAGTGGGATTGCTGGGTCATAAGGCAGTTCTATTTGCAATTTTTTAAGGAATCTCCACACTGTTCTCCAAAGTGGCTCTACTAGTTTGCATTCCCACCAACAGTGTAGGAGGGTTCCCTTTTCTCCACACCCTCTCCAGCATTTATTGCTTGCAGATTTTTGTTTTTTTTTTTTTTAAATATAAATTTATTTTTTTTATTTTTTTTTATTTATTATTTTTTTTTTAAAAATTTTAAAATCTTAAATTCTTACATGCGTTCCCAAACATGAACCCCCTCCCACCTCCCTCCCCACAACATCTCTCTGGGTCATCCCCATGCACCTGCCCCAAGCAAGCTGCACCCTACGTCAGACATGGACTGGCGATTCAATTCTTACATGACAGTATACATGTTAGAATTCCCATTCTCCCAAATCGTCCCACCCTCTCCCTCTCCCTCTGAGTCCAAAAGTCCGTTATACACATCTGTGTCTTTTTTCCTGTCTTGCATACAGGGTCGTCATTGCCATCTTCCTAAATTCCATATATATGTGTTAGTATACTGTATTGGTGTTTTTCTTTCTGGCTTACTTCACTCTGTATAATTGGCTCCAGTTTCATCCATCTCATCAGAACTGATTCAAATGAATTCTTTTTAACGGCTGAGTAATACTCCATTGTGTATATGTACCACAGCTTTCTTAGCCATTCATCTGCTGATGGACATCTAGGTTGTTTCCATGTCCTGGCTATTATAAACAGTGCTGCGATGAACATTGGGGTACATGTGTCTCTTTCAATTCTGGTTTCCTCCGTGTGTATGCCCAGAAGTGGGATTGCTGGGTCATAAGGTAGTTCTATTTGCAATTTTTTAAGGAATCTCCACACTGTTCTCCATAGTGGCTGTACTAGTTTGCATTCCCACCAACAGTGTAGGAGGGTTCCCTTTTCTCCACACCCTCTCCAGCATTTATTGCTTGCAGATTTTTGGATCGCAGCCATTCTGACTGGTGTGAAGTGGTACCTCATTGTGGTTTTGATTTGCATTTCTCTAATAATGAGTGATGTTGAGCATCTTTTCACGTGTTTGTTAGCCATCCGTATGTCTTCTTTGGAGAAATGTCTATTTAGTTCTTTGGCCCATTTTTTGATTGGGTCATTTATTTTTCTGGAATTGAGCTCCATAAGTTGCTTGTATATTTTTGAGATTAGTTGTTTGTCAGTTGTTTCATTTGCTATTATTTTCTCCCATTCCGAAGGCTGTCTTTTCACCTTGCTTATATTTTCCTTTGTTGTGCAGAAGCTTTTAATTTTAATTAGATCCCATTTGTTTATTTTTGCTTTTATTTCCAGTATTCTGCGAGGTGGATCATAGAGGATCCTGCTGTGATTTATGTCTGAGAGGGTTTTGCCTATGTTCTCCTCTAGGAGTTTTATAGTTTCTGGTCTTACATTTAGATCTTTAATCCATTTTGAGTTTATTTTTGTGTGCGGTGTTAAAAAGTGATCTAGTTTCATTCTTTTACAAGTGGTTGACCAGTTTTCCCAGTACCGCTTGTTAAACAGATTGTCTTTAGTCCATTGTATATTCTTGCCTCCTTTGTCAAAGATAAGGTGTCCATATGTGTGTGGATTTATCTCTGGGCTTTCTATTTTGTTCCATTGATCTATATGTCTGTCTTTGTGCCAGTACCATACTGTCTTGATGACTGTGGCTTTGTAGTAGAGCCTAAAGTCAGGCAAGTTGATTCCTCCAGTTCCATTCTTCTTTCTCAAGATTGCTTTGGCAATTCGAGGTTTTTTGTATTTCCATACAAATCTTGAAATTATTTGTTCTAGTTCTGTGAAAAATATGGCTGGTAGCTTGATAGGGATTGCATTGAATTTGTAAATTGCTTTGGGTAGTATACTCATTTTCACTATATTGATTCTTCCGATCCATGAACATGGTATATTTCTCCATCTATTAGTGTCCTCTTTGATTTCTTTCATCAGTGTTTTATAGTTTTCTATATATAGGTCTTTAGTTTCTTTAGGTAGATATATTCCTAAGTATTTTATTCTTTTCGTTGCAATAGTGAATGGAATTGTTTCCTTAATTTCTTTTTCTACTTTCTCATTATTAGTGTATAGGAATGCAAGGGATTTCTGAATGTTGATTTTATATCCTGCAACTTTACTATATTCATTGATTAGCTCTAGTAATTTTCTGGTGGAGTCTTTAGGGTTTTCTATGTAGATGATCATGTCATCTGCAAACAGTGAAATTTTGACTTCTTCTTTTCCAATTTGGATTCCTTTTATTTCTTTTTCTGCTTTGATTGCTGTGGCCAAAACTTCCAGAACTATGTTGAATAGTAGCTGGTGAAAGTGGGCACCCTTGTCTTGCTTCCTGACTTTAGGGGAAAATGCTTTCAATTTTTCACCATTGAGGGATAATGTTTACTGTGGGTTTGTCATATATAGCTTTTATTATGTTGAGGTATGTTCCTTCTATTCCTGCTTTCTGGAGAGTTTTTATCATAAATGGATGTTGAATTTTGTCAAAGGCCTTCTCTGCATCTATTGGATAATCATATGGTTGTTATTTTTCAATTTGTTAATGTGGTGAATTACACTGATTGATTTGCAGATATTGAAGAAAGAATCCTTGCATCCCTGGGATAAAGCCCACTTGGTCATGGTGTATGATCTTTTTAATGTGTTGTTGGATTCTGGATTGCTAGAATTTTGTTGAGGATTTTTGCATCTATGTTCATCAGTGATATTGGCCTGTAGTTTTCTTTTTTTGTAGTATCTTTGTCAGGTTTTTGGTATTAGGGTGATGGTGGCCTCATAGAATGAGTTTGGAAGTTTACCTTCCTCTGCAATTTTCTGGAAGCGTTTGAGTAGGATAGGTGTTAGCTCTTCTCGAAATTTTTGGTAGAATTCAGCTGTGAAGCCATCTGGACCTGGGCTTTTGTTTGCTGGAAGATTTCTGATTACAGTTTCAATTTCCGTGCTTGTGATGGGTCTGTTAAGATTTTCTATTTCTTCCTGGTTCAGTTTTAGGAAAATTGTACTTTTCTAAGAATTTGTCCATTTCTTTCCACGTTGTCTATTTTATTGGCATATAAAACTGCTGATAGTAGTCTCTTATGATCCTTTGTATTTCTGTGTTGTCTGTTGTGATCTCTCCATTTTCATTTCTAATTTTATTGATTTGATTTTTCTCTCTTTGCTTCTTGATGAGTCTGGCTAATGGTTTGTCAATTTTATTTATCCTTTCAAAGAACCAGCTTTTGGCTTTGTTGATTTTTGCTATTGGTCTCTTTTGTTTCTTTTGCATTTATTTCTGCCCTTAATTTTTAAGATTTCTTTCCTTCTACTGACTCTGGGGTTCTCCAATTCTTCCTTTTCTAGTTGCTTTAGGTGTAGAGTTAGGTTATTTATTTGACTTTTTTCTTGTTTCTTGAGATATGCCTGTATTGCTATGAACTTTCCTCTTAGCACTGCTTTTATAGTGTCCCACAGGTTTTGGGTTGTTGTGTTTTCATTTTCATTCGTTTCTATGCATATTTTGATTTCTTTTTTGATTTCTTCTGTGATTTGTTGGATTATTCAGAAGTGTGTTGTTCAACCTCCATATGTTGGAATTTTTAATAGTTTTTCTCCTGTAATTGAGATCTAATCTTAATGCATTATGGTCAGAAAAGATGCTTGGAATGATTTCGATTTTTTTGAATTTATCAAGTTTAGATTTATGGCCCAGGATGTGATCTATCCTGGAGAAGGTTCCATAAGCACTTGAGAAAAAGGTGAAATTCATTGTTTTGGGGTGAAATGTCCTATAGATATCAATTAGGTCTAACTGGTCTAATGTATCATTTAAAGTTTGCATTTCTTTGTTGATTTTCTGTTTAGTTGATCTGTCCATAGGTGTGAGTGGGGTATTAAAGTCTCCCGCTATTATTGTGTTATTGTTGATCTCCCCTTTCATACTTGTTAGCATTTGTCTTACATATTGTGGTGCTCCTATATTGGGTGCATATATATTTATAATTGTTATATCTTCTTCTTGGATTGATCCTTTTGATCATTATGTAGTGGCCTTCTTTGTCTCTTTTCACAGCCTTTGTTTTAAAGTCTATTTTATCGGATATGAGTATTGCCACTCCTGCTTTCTTTTGGTCTCTATTTGCATGGTATATCTTTTTCCAGCCCTTCACTTTCAGTCTGTATGTGTCCCTTGTTCTGAGGTGGGTCTCTTGTAAGCAGCATATAGAGGGGTCTTGTTTTTGTATCCATTCAGCCAGTCTCTGTCTTTTGGTTGGGGCATTCAACCCATTTACGTTTAAGGTAATTATTGATAAGTATGGTCTTCTTACCATTTACTTTATTGTTTTGGGTTCGGGTTTATACATCCTTTTTCGTGTTTCCTGTCTAGAGAATATTCTTTAGCATTTGTTGGAGAGCTGGTTTGGTGGTGCTGAATTCTCTCAGCTTTTGCTTGTCTGTAAAGCTTTTGATTTCTCCTTCATATTTGAATGAGATCCTTGCTGGGTACAGTAATCTGGGCTGTAGGTTATTTTCTTTCATCACTTTGAGTATGTCTTGCCATTCCCTCCTGGCCTGAAGAGTTTCTATTGAAAGATCAGCTGTTATCCTTATGGGAATCCCCTTGTGTGTTATTTGTTGGTTTTTCCCTTGCTGCTTTTAATATTTGTTCTCTGTGTTTGATCTTTGTTAATTTGATGAATATGTGTCTTGGGGTGTTTTGCCTTGGGTTTATCCTATTTGGAACTCTCTGGGTTTCTTGGACTTGGGTGATTATTTCCTTCCCCATTTTAGGGAAGTTTTCAACTATTATCTCCTCAAGGATTTTCTCATGGTCTTTCTTTTTGTCTTCTTCTTCTGGGACTCCTATAATTCGACTGTTGGAGCGTTTCATGTTGTCCTGGAGGTCTCTGAGATTGTCCTCATTTCTTTTAATTCGTTTTTCTTGTTTCCTCTCTGATTCATTTATTTCCACCATTCTATCTTCTATTTCACTAATCCTATCTTCTGCCTCCATTACTCTGCTATGTGTTGCCTCCAGAGTGTTTCTGATCTCATTTATTGCGTTATTCATTATATTTTGACTTTTTTGTATTTCTTCTAGGTCCTTGTTAAACCTTTCTTGCATCTTCTCAAGTCCTTGTCTCTAGGCTATTTATCTGTGATTCCATTTTGATTTCAATATTTTGGATCATTTTCACTATCAATATTCGGAATTCTTTCTCAGGTAGATTCCCTACCTCTTCCTCTTTTGTTTGGTTTGGTGGGCAACTCTCCTGTTCCTTTACCTGCTGAGTATTCCTCTGTCTCTCCATCTTGATTATATTGCTGCATTTGGGGTGGCCTTTTTATATTCTGATAATTTGTGGAGTTCTCTTTATTATGGAGCTTCCTCACTGTGGGTGGGGTTGTATCAGTGGCTTGTCTAGGTTTCCTGGTTAGGGAGGCTTGTGTTGGAGTTCTGGTGGGTGGAGCTGGGTTTCTTCTCTCTGGAGTGCAGTGGAGTGACCAGTAATGGGTTATGAGACGTCAAAGGTTTTGGAGTCATTTTGAGCTGCCTGTATATTGAAGCTCAGGGGTGTGTTCCTGTGTTGCTGGAGAATTTGCGTGGTATGTCTTGTTCTGGAACTTGTTGGTCCTTGGGTGCAGCTTGGTTTCAGTGTAGGTATGGAGGCATTTGATGAGCTCCTATTGCCTAATGTTCCCTGAATTCAGGAGTTCTCTGATGTTTTCAGTCTTTGGACTTAAGCCTCCTGCTTCTGGTTTTCAGTTCTATTTTTACAGTAGCCTCTAGACTTCTCCATCTATACAGCACTGATGATGAAACATCTAGGTTAAAGATGACAAGTTTCTCCACATTGAGAGACACTCAGAGAGGTTCCCTGTTTTTGAAGATAATGGTCTGATTTTCTGGTTGCCTGATGTCCTCTGCCAGCCTACAGAAGTTGTTTTGTGGAGTTTGCTCAGCGTTGAAATGTTCTTTTGAGGAATTTGTGAGGGAGAAAGTGGTCTTCCCGTCCTATTCCTCCGCCATCTTAGGACCGCCTCCTTCCTTCAGTCTTGTTACTGAGATCACTAGCATCCCATTCTCAGGCCTGACCCTGGGCCTACTGGATCAGAAACTCTGGGAGCGGGCCAGCAACCTGTGTTTCAACAAGGATTCCCACTGACCCTGATGGACAATTAAGGTGGAGGACCACCACCTTAGGGTGTTATCCTGATCTTCATGGTCAAAGGGAGGGCTTTGGACTTCTTGAATCACCCCTTCCTATCCAGGAGGTGGCCAGGATGGAGGTGCTCTGGCTGTTCAAAGACCTCAGTCCAGAAGAAACTTGACTTCTGGGCATGCAAGGTGGTTTAAGAGGATGAGGGTGGCCAGACTAGCATAATAATGGTTAGTGGTTTAGATTCTGGAGACAGGCTGCCTGCATTTAAATCCCAAAGTTGCTGTGGCACCAGCTGTGTGACCTTCAACAAGTAGCTTTACCTCTCTGAGCCTCAGTACCTTCTCCTATAATACAGGGATCATTGCTAATATTAATATCTGTCCCATGATGTCACTATGGGAATCACAGTGTTATTACATGCCCTACACATAATAAGCTCTCAAAATGTTAGCTTAATCCTCAATATCTTAATAAAAGCTGCTTTTTATTTTATTTTATTTTGGCCATCCTGTGAAGCTCATAGGATCTTTAGTTTCCTGACCAGGGATTGAACCCAGGCCCCAGCTGTGAAAGTGCCAAGTCCTAAACATTGGATCACCAGGGAATTCCCAAAAGCTGCTATTTATTTCATGTAGCATCATATTGAATCTTCATGATACTATTGTGAGAGGTATGTTTTACATATAGATATTCATTTTATAAAGGAGAAAATTGAGGGGCAGACTGGTCAGATAACATAGGTTACAGGTAATCGAATGGTAATTCTAAGTCAGGTCAGATTCTTACAGACTCAAATGTAAATCGCCTCTCAAAAAAGTTGGGGGGGGTGATATTTGCCACCCAATTAAAATAAATAAAGTTTTTTAAAAATTAAAAAAAGGAGGGGGGAGTAGATTTCTAAAACTTCCTGTCTTACAGGAAGACTGTGTTGTTTGTGGCTGGAGGGCTGATCTGTAATAGGAATGTATGCCAGGGACTTCCCTGACAGCTCAGCGGTTTAAGACTCCACACTTCCAATGCAGGGGTCTTGGGTTTGATCCCTAGTCAGGGGACTAGATCCCACATGCTGTGAAGCTAAGCAACAACAACAATAAAAGGAATGCATATGGTAAGGCTAGGGGAGAAATCTCTCACCTTGTTTGTAACCTCTCCGAATTCTCCCAGTCACTTGGGCAGATGGACAATCCCCTAAGGAGAGATGAGAAACACTGCCCAGGGCCAGATCCAGCCCCAGAAAAGAGGTGCCTGGAAAGGTATGCACCAGACAATGCATCAGACACTTTACATCACTGTCACTGAACCAGCATATTACAGTCTCCACTTTAGAAATAAATAAAACAAAATGCAGAGATAGTAAATGTCCAAGATCTTAGCCAGGAAGCAACAGAGTGGAAATCATTCTCAGAGCTGAGCGTCTCTTGCGCCAGAATCCCTATGGAGCTGTGAGACAGCGCCCCCTGGTGGTGTTCTGTTGAAACGGCTTCTGGAGGAAGGGAGAACAAGATAAGAAGGGGATATTAGAGGGGACGACAGAGGGTAAGATGGTTGGATGGCATCACTGACTCAGTGAACAGGAGTTTGAGCAAGATCCGGGAGATGGTGAAGCACAGGGGAGCCTGGTGTGCTGAAGTCCATGGAATCGCAAAGAGTGGAACACGGCTGAAAAACTGAACGATAGTTCAGTTCAGTTCAGTTCAGTTCAGTCTCTCAGTCGTGTCCGACTCTGCAACCCCATGAATCGCAGCACGCCAGGCCTCCCTGTCCATCACCAACTCCCAGAGTTCACTCAGACTCACGTCCATCGAGTCAGTGATGCCATCCAGCCATCTCATCCCCTTCTCCTCCTGCCCCCAATCCCTCCCAGAATCAGGGTCTTTTTCAATGAGTCAACTCTTCACAAGAGGTGGCCAAAATATTGGAGTTTCAGCTGTAGCATCATTCCTTCCAATGAACACCCAGGACTGATCTCCTTTAGAATGGACTGGTTGGATCTCCTTGCAGTCCAAGGGACTCAAGAGTCTTCTCCAACACCACAGTTCAAAAGCATCAACTCTTCTGCGCTCAGCTTTCTTCACAGTCCAATTCTCACATGCATACATGACCACTAGAAAAACCATAGCCTTGACTAGAGGGACCTTTGTTGACCAAAGTAATGTCTCCGCTTTTCAATATGTTGACTAAGTTGGTCATAACTTTACTTCCAAGGAGCAAGTGTCTTTTAATTTCATGGCTGCAGTCACCATCTGCAGTGATTTTGGAGCCCCCCAAAATAAAGCCTGACACTGTTTCCACTGTTTCCCCAGATATTTCCCATGAAGTGATGGGACCAGATGCCATGATCTTTGTTTTCTGAATGTTGAGCTTTAAGCCAACTTTTTCACTCTCCTCTTCCACTTTCATCAAGAGGCTTTTTAGTTCCTCTTCACTTTCTGCCATAAATAGTTAATAGATAGCATTTAAAATGAGCTAGGCACTGATCTAAATGGCTTACTTAGATTCCATTTAAATTAACTTGTTGAATACCTCCTCCTAACAGACCTTTAAGGCAGTTAATTAATAATAATTTCCACCCTTCTCCACTTTTATTTTACTCTTCTTTCTTTGGAAAAAAAAAAATCTTACTATGGAACATTCAGGCATACCTAAAACTGGATGAGGGGGCTTCCTTGGTGGTTCAGTGGTAAGGAATCTGCCTGCTAATGCAGGACACACAGTTCAATCTCTGATCTGGGAAGACTCCACGTGCCACTGAGCAACTGAGCCCATGCACCGCAACTAGGGAGTCTGTGCTCTAGAGCCCAGGAGCCACAACCACTGAGCCCACGGGGGCCACAGCTGTGGAAGCTCGTGCACCCTAGGGCCCGTGCTCTGCAACAGAGAAGTCACCGCAATGAGAAGCCTGGGAGCTGCCACCAGAGGGTAGCCACCCTCCCACCACAACTAAGGAAATGCCCGAGAAGCAAAGGGACCCAGCCCAGATGAGAATAAATAAATGAAATGATATATTTTTAAAAACAACTGGTGATGATGTATCCATCATCCTGGTTCAACAATGATCAACTCATGGCCAATCTTGTTTCATACCATACTGTCAACAATCCCCTCCTCCTACACCTCACCAAATCAGAATTACTTGGAAGCAAAGTCCAGACATTGTATCATTCTCACTGGTAAATACTTCCAATTATGTATTCCTAAAAGTGTCCCCATCTTGCTGTTGAGGAATCTGACCAAGGTCACTTTGCTGATAGGGTTCAGAGGCCGGATCATTCCCAGTGGTCTGGTTTCAGGGCTTTTGCCACGGGCTGTTGTGATGCCTCTGGAGTGTGGATCACTCAGACAGCAGCACAACTCAGCCTCAGCCACTTTTATTTTTCTTTTTGGCCTTGTGGCTTGTGGGATCTTGGTTCCCCGATCAGAGACCTGAACTCAGGCCTCAGGCAGTGAGAAGCACAGCTGGAGGACCAGGGATCTCCCCAACCTCTTATTTCCAAAGTTGTCAATTGATTCTCACATTGACAAAGTTGGAATATAAAGAGTAGAGATGAAAGTTATTGTATCAGTGTTAACCTAACATCACTAAACTCGATAACCAGACTGCAGCTGTATGAGAAAACATCTCTGTTCTTACGGAGATACATGCTGAAATATTCAGGAGTAAAAGGCCATGCTGTGTGCAGTCATGTATCCTGAATGATTCAGGAACATATTAGATAGATATGAGACCAGAGAGAGGAGAGTCAAATGATATTGGAAACTGAAATAAAATGTTAACCCGATGCTAATCTGGATAAAGAGCCACCAAATGATGGAACTGTATTCATTTTTGAAACTTTTCTGTACATTTGAAAACTGTATTGCCCCCCAAAGTTTTAAAATTTAGAAAAAGGATGCATACTACATATCACATATGATTCCATTTAAGTGAAGGGTTGTTTAAATCTAATAAAAGGACTTTCATCCAGAATTTACTAAGAACTCTTAAAACTCAGTAATGAGAGAACTTACAACCCAATTTAAAAGTGGGCAAACAATTTGAACAGGTATTTTTAGGTGAAGTTTTGAACAGGCAAAAGTACTCTAGATGAAGTCAGAACAGTGGTTCCACTCAGTGGCTATCACTGAGGAAGGGCAGGACGGAGAGGTCCAGGGTACCAAAAAAATTACTTTATCTGTTATGAACATGTCTCATTAAGCTGTCTGCTTAAAAGCTTTGTTTTGCACTTTACTGTATGTAAATTATACCCACATAAGAATGAAGGCAATAATAATAATAAAGCAAAAGACCAAAACAGGAACATTGCCACAGCCATAAAATCAATTACTGTAAAGCAAGAAAAATGAATGACCTGCAGTTTTACACAATAAAAAGGATGAGAGAATTCCCCGATGGTCCAGTGGTTAGGACTCCTCACTCTCACTGGCCCAGGGCCTGGGTTCAATCCTTGGTTGGGAACTAAGATCCCACAAGCTCCAACACATGGCCAAAAGTTTAAAAAATTAAATTAAGTTAAAAATGTGTTCTCTTTAACAACAGCAACAGAAAAGAATCTCAAAAAACATAACTTTGATAGTGGAACTATATGCAGCCTTGTTCTCTATTTTCCAAGTCTCCTGTAAATTTGTGCAGAAGCTATTAAGAAGAGGTGGCAAGAATACACAGAAGAACTGTACAAAAAAGATCTTCATGACCAAGATAAATCACGATGGTATGGTCACTCACCTAGAGCCAGACATCCTGGAATGTGAAATCAAGTGGGCCTTAGAAAGCATCACTACGAACAAAGCTAGTGGAGGTGATGGAATTCCAGTGGAGCTATTTCAAATCCTGAAAGATGATGCTGTGAAAGTGCTGCACTCAATATGCCAGCAAATTTGGAAAACTCAGCAGTGGCCACAGGACTGGAAAAGGTCAGTTTTCATTCCAATCCCAAAGAAAGGCAATGCCAAAGAATGCTCAAACTACCGCACAATTGCACTCATCTCACATGCTAGTAAAGTAATGCTCAAAATTCTCCAAGCCAGGCCTTCAGCAGTACGTGAACCATGAACTTCCAGATGTTCAAGCTGCTTTTTAGAAAAGGCTAGAGGAACAGAGGTCAAATCGTCAACTATCCGCTGGATCATGGAAAAAGCAAGAGAGTTCCAGAAAACACCTATTTCTGCTTTATTGACTATGCCAAAGCCTTTGACTGTGTGGATCACAATAAACTGTGGAAAATTCTGAGAGAGATGGGAATACCAGACCACCTGACCTGCTCTTGAGAAACCTATATGCTGGTCAGGAAGCAACAGTTAGAAACTGGACATGGAACAACAGACTGGCTCCAAATAGGAAAAGGAGTACATCAAGGCTGTATAGTTGTCACTTGCTTATTTAACTTCTGTGCAGAGTATATCATGAGAAACGCTGGGCTGGAAGAAGCACAAGCTGGAATCAAGATTGCCAGGAGAAATCTCAATAACCTCAGATATGCAGATGACATCACCCTTATGGCAGAAAGTGAAGAGGAACTAAAAAGCCTCTTGATGCAAGTGAGAAGAGGAGAGTGAAAAAGTTGGCTTAAGCTCAACATTCAGAAAACAAAGCATCATGGCACCTGGTCCCATCACTTCATGGGAAATAGATGGGGAAACAGTGTCAGACTTTATTTTTTGGGGGCTCCAAAATCACTGCAGATGGTGACTGTAGCCATGAAATTAAAAGACACTTACTCCTTGGAAGAAGAGTTATGACCAACCTAGACAGCATATTGAAAAGCAGAGACATTACTTTGCCAACAGATGGTCTGTCTAGTCAAGGCTATGGTTTTTCCTAGTGGTCATGTATGGATGTGAGAGTTGGACTGTGAAGAAGGCAGAGCAGCAGAAGAATTGATGCTTTTTGAACTGTGGTGTTGGAGAAGACTCTTGAGAGTCCCTTGGACTGCAAGGAGATCCAGCCAGTCCATTCTAAAGGAGATCAGTCCCTGGGTGTTCTTTGGAAGGAATGATGCTGAAGCTTGAAACTCCAGTACTTTGGCCACCTCATGTGAAGAGTTGACTCATTGGAAAAGATTCTGATGCTGGGAGGGATTGGGGGGCAGGAGGAGAAGGGGACGACCGAGGATGAGATGGCTGGATGGCATCACTGACTCGCATTGGACGTGGTTAGTCTGATGGGGAACTCTGTGGCAGTTGGTCGAAATGGACAGGGTAGTCCTTGGCTGTGTGCTGATTCATGGGGTTGCAAAAGTCAGACACGATTTCTGAGCGCTGACTGAGCTAACTAACACTGTTTAATTTTGTTATTATATTTTTTTAAAGTTTTAAAACGGAATAAAAAATTCTTTAGCATAAGGAAATAGGACACAAAACTGGTATTGTATCTAGATGTTTGATTTATGCAAAGTCCCACAAAATACGGCAGGCAAGTTAAACCCTGTCTTAGGAGGTAAAAGCGCCAAAGCACACATAACAACTCTGTGAGGTCAGGAAAATGCTCTTTCCTTTGAGAAGAGAAAGGCGTGTATCTTATGGGGTAGGGGCTAGTAGAGGGGCGTCAGGGTATGCAGGCTTACATTCTGTCTCTTAACCTGGTTTTCACTTTTTACAATTCATTGAGGCAGATACTCATTTGTTCGGCTACTTTTTCATATGTATTGAATACAGAAACTATACATAATTTTACCATCGACATCTAAAATCTATGAGTGACTAAGGCATAAAGCTGGATAAAGTATGTCTGTAAGACCTGATTACACCGATAACTCACCTTATTACTAGGGTAGCCTGGAGTAATCGAACTGAATAAAGTGAGAGATATGTCATGTTCAAGAAATTCAGAGGTTCTAAGATTTGCTGAGCATCAGTGCTCAATGAGCTGCAGATATAAGGATATTCTGAACCAAATCAACATCCCATCAAGCTTTATTTTTTGTCGATATTTAATACTTTTGTCAAGCTGATAAGATGATAACTTCTTTTTTGACTCTATTTGTTTTCCAGCAGTATATCCATTCAAAGCTTCCCTTGGTGGCCTCCCAATGGTAAAAAATCTCGCCTGGCCAATGCTGGAGATGCAAAAGTTCATTTCTTGGTCAGGAAGATCCCCTGGAGAGTGCTGGCAACCTCACTCCCATGTATTTTGCCTGTTTTGCTGAGATTGGAACAACATCCCCTGCTTTGATGGTCCATGGGTGTAAAGAACGGGTTACGTTCTCATGTGGTGTTATGTCATTGTGGAACATAAACAACAGGCAAATTCCAACGGTACTCTCAAGACATAGTTTACAGAAACCGGCTGGG
>NW_017210605.1:0-2442 GCF_001704415.2 Capra hircus
CCAAGGTCCATGTAGAAGCTTCCCTGAGAAGTGTACGTTTTTGCACGCAATGCTACTGAAACGTGTGAATGTGGTATACCGCATCCCAATAAGCGTCCAGAGCTTCACAGGCTGCTTCTTTGAAAACGCCCAGTACTCATGACATTCCATTCATCTGAGGACTAAATATAGCCAACGTAGGCTGTGTTTGCCAAATAGACTTTGAAGTCTTCTTCACACAGTCCTTCATCGACGCCAGTTTTCAGATCGAAGAAACCCTTGCTCCATGAAGTGTGTGAACACATATACTCATGTTTTGTTTGCGATTTTAAAGTCATTCTTCAGTTTTGTTGGAGGAATGGTTCTGTATATGCCCGTGGATCTGTGCATGAAAGCCCTAATAACTAATGTGAATCGACTTCACTACCAAGGGATGTTTTCATATCTATTGAGGATTTAGTTCATGTATTTCGATTTTAACTTTCTGTCTTACAGCCTTGTTTGTAGATCAAAGCTATTTGAAAGTGTCATCTGGTTTTCAATGGCTTGTGAGGTTATTCATGAGTGGTTTATAAAACCGAATGGATTGTACGTAGCCATACTTTGTTGTCATTCTATGAATTTGAAGAATGTCTGAAGAATGTCTGCAGTGATGCCTTAAAGATTCATACAATTGATGTCCAATATTTATCTCAATAGACTTGCTTTCAATTTGTAGTTTCCTATGCATATGTCTTTCTTTATGGATTTGGGTAGAAGTCGTATTGGAACACTGAAAAATCTGTGATATCAGCCGTGCTGACCTTCTTTCCGGTGTCATCATCATTAAGATTTTCACGCTCACTGTCACTTTGTGCAATGCTATGGATCCTAGTGGAAACAGGTGCCGTTCATCCTACTTTTGTGAAGATTGAACTCATCGTAGAAAGTGGAATTTGTTGAAATATTTTATGGTATCAAATATATCCTGTGTATATAATTACCCAGATTACGGGTGCGTATCTGATTGCTAAGTTATAAAATGTATGAGATAGATGTGATCCATCAATGGCGATTGATACGTGGTGGAGAGGTATTTTGGTGATGCAAGAGATTTAAATGATGTGATCAGAGTATTTATATCCCTTTTATGTGGATAATGGGTTTGGATCGATGTTTGAAACATTCCAACCTTGTCTTTTGTTATGCATGGGAAGTGTCCAAAACGAAGATGATGCAGGTACGTACTTCAAGGGTAAGTATAGGGTTGAGGGCGTGACTATGAAGTGGGTTAGGGTTAGGATGTGGATAGGGTGTCGGGTGAGGGAAGGGTTAAGGTTACAGTGTGCAGAACAGCCCCCCCAACTTGTTAGGGTGAGGGGTGAGGCGTGAGGGTTAGGGTTAGGGGTGAGGGTGAGGGTAAGGCTTCAAGGTGAGGGTGAGGGTAAGGGTTCAGGGTGAGGGTGTGGGTGAGGGCGAGGGTAAGGGCTCGGGGGTGAGGGTTCAGGGTGAAGGTGTGGGTCTCACATCTGATAAACGATTGCATTCCAAATATACCCTTCATTTCCCTCGAACAGAGCTCTCACTGTTGGAGCCTTGGCAGTGTGGAAGCCACCGGCCCTAAGCCACCACAAGAACGCCTGGGGCCTAGGTGCAAAGGCAAGGCAGGAGGCAGAGCTGAGGCCAGGAAGGTGGCCAGTGGCGTCTCCCAACCTCGTGCAGACTGCTCCTTCCTGGGCAGGAAGTCTAGAAGCCAGGCAAGTCTGGGCAAGGCTGCGCCCCAGGCAGAGCAGGCCTCGCGCAAGGAACTCTGCCAGATCAGGGCTCTCAGCGGAGCTGGAGCTCTGCGATACTGGAGGCGCACTCGGCTCCACCCCAGCAAGGCTTGCAGCAGCAGGCGACTGGCTGCCTCCTCTTCCCGGAGGAGGCTGCCCTTCCACTTGTCCTGTGCACTTCGGCTTCCAGGCGGAGCCATACCTCGCTCCTGCAGGTCTTGGCTCAGGGGTTACTTCCCCTGAGCTGGGGTTGTGGGCGGGAACCCAGACACGCAGGGGCAGGCCCCAACAACGCTGCACACAGCTCTGCTGGGAAGAAGAGCATTAGGGAACCTATGTATTTCAGGCAAATGATGGGAGACCACAAGTGAGTCGCCAGCGCTGCTGGCTGCAGACACCACCCAGGGGCCCTGGGTGCATGGTGCTCTCAATGTGGCGCTGAGTCTGGACAGCCAAGCAACAGCTGAAGGAGCTCTGCAGTTGCCCTTCCCTTCCCGTCGACAAGAGCTCTCAGTGCTGGAGCCCTTGGAAGAGTGGAACTCAGCGATCCCTAAGCCTCCCAAACACATGTCTCTGCTGGGGAGGAGAGTGCTAGGGAACATACGTCTCTCACACACTTTCTGGCAGCGACACGGAGTCAGCCTCTGGGAGTGTGGGGATGAAACCCAGCCCAGGGGCCCTTGGGAACCTGTGCTCTCCGTGCAGCGCT
>NW_017210606.1:0-2441 GCF_001704415.2 Capra hircus
TTCCCACGAGGCTTTCCCACAGGGCTTCCCACGTGCCACCGGGTGTGAGTCGATCCGTCGGCTTGAAAGTCGAGGGTGCACGGAAAACAGCTTTCCCTGGAATGGACTGAGATTCCAGGGGACTCTGGGAATGGTGGCCCGACCCTGGAGTTCCTCTCGCCTTTCTCTGGAGAGCGCTCTCTTGAGATGCAACGGAAACACCGGGAATTCTTTCCCGACCACGCTGGGAAAGGATCCCTCCTCGAGCTAGGAGGCGGAAACGGGGGCTCCTCTGGATTTGGGCGGGACTCTCGTGCTTCTCTCGAGGGAGACGGGTATGTCGGGGAACTTCTTGAGTTGCAGCAAGGGTGTGAAGGACCCTTTTGGAAGTTCCAGAGTTTAGGTGTGATTAGCCTCGAGACACCTCAGCGGAAATGGGCCTCATCTCGCCTGGAGGGGAAAACTCCGGGATTTTCTCGAGTTGCGGCAGGTGCTCTCGACTTACGACGGGGACCTCAAGGAACCGCTCTGATGGCCTCAGGAAAGGAAAGTCCCCATGCGAGTTGCCCGGGGACCTCTCGGGATTCCTCTCCCGTCGATGCTGGCGCCTTAGATCTTGTGTGGAGTGGGTGCCGGAAACTGAGGATTCCTCTCCAGTGTTGACATGAATCTTGGGTACTTCTGGAGTCTCTCCAGGCGAATCAGTCCTTGTCTCGAGTGGGGGCATGCACGTGCTCTTTCCTCCGAGCTGTAGCAGCACTGTCACGCTTCCCTTCGCGTGGATCAAGGGATCTGTGGCTTTCCCTCGAGGCTTTCCACGAGGCTTTCCCACGAGGCTTTCCACAGGGCTGTCCCACGTGCCACCGTGGTTTGAGTCGATCCTCGGCTTGAAAGTCGAGGCAGTGCAGGGAAAAAGGGTTTCCCTGGAATGGACTGAGATATCTGGGGGACTCTGGGAATGGTGGCACGACCCTGGAGTTCCTCTCGCATTTCCTGTGGAGAGCGCCTCCTCTTGAGGTGCGAGGGGAACGCCGGGAATTCATTCCCGACCACGCAGGGAAAGGATCCCTCCTCTCCAGCTAGGAGGCGGAAACGGGGCTCCTCTGGATGTGGGCGGGACTCTCGTGCTTCCTCTCGAGTGGAGACAGGTATGTCGGGGAACTTCTTGAATTGCAGCAAGGTTGTGAAGGACCCTTTGGAAGTTCCAGATGTTAGATGTGATTAGTCTCGAGACCCCTCAGCGGAAATGGTCCTCATCTCGCCTGGAGGGGAGAACCTCCTGGATTTTGTCGAGTTGCGGAAGGTGCTCTCGACTTACTACAGGGACCTCAGGGACCCGCCCTGGGGCCTCAGGATAGGCCAGTCCCCATGGAAGTTGCTCGGGGCTTCTCCGGATAACCCCTCGATGCCGTAAGACCGGTGCCGGGGCCTAAGACCTTGTGTGGAGTCGGTGCCGGAACCTGAGGATTCCTCTCCAGTGCTGACATGGATCTTGGGGTACGTCTGGAGTCTCCCCAGCGGAGTCAGTCCTCGTATCTAGTGGGGGCATGCACGTGCTCTTTCCTCCCGAGCTGTAGCAGCAGTGTCACGATACCCGTCGAGTGGATTAAGGGATCTGTGGCTTTCCTTGGAGGCTTTCCTATGAGTCTTTCCCACGAGGCTTTCCACAGGGCTGTCCCACGTGCCACCGTGGTGTGAGTCCATCCTCGCTTGAAAGTCGAGGCATTGCAAGGAAATCAGTTTTTCCTGGAATGGACTGAGACATCTGGGGGACTCTGGGAATGGTGTCACCACCCTGGAGTTCCTCTCGCCTTTCCTGTGGAGAGCGGCTCCTCTTGAGATGCGACAGGAACGCCGGAAATTTCTTTCCGTCCACCCAGGAAATGGATCCCTCCTCTCGAGCTAGGAGGCGGAAACGGGGCTCCTCTGGATGTGGCGGGATGCTCGTGCTTCCTCTCGAGTGGAGACAGGTATGTCGGGGAACTTCCTGAGTTGCAGCAAGGGTGTGAAGGATCCTTTGGAAGTTTCAGAGGTTAGGTGTGATTAGCTTCGAGACAACTCAGCGGAAATGGGCCTCATCGGGCCTGGAGGGGAGAACCTCCTGGATTTTCTCGAAATAGGGCAGGTTCTCTCGACTTACGACGGGGACCTCAGGGACCGCTCTGGTGGCCTCAGGAAATGCCAGTCCCATGCGAGTTGCTCGGGGCCTCTCGGATTCCTCCCGTCGGAGCGGGGCCTAAGACCTTGTGTGGATTCGGTGCCGGAACCAAGAGTTTCCTCTCCACTGATGACATGGATATTGGGGCACTTCTGAAGTCTCCCCAGGGGAGTCAGTCCTCGTTTCGAGTGGAGGCATGCACCTGCGCTTTCCTCCTAGCTGTAGCAGCAGTGTCATGCTCCCGTCGCGTGGATCAAGGGATCAGTGTCTTTCCCTCGAGGCTTTCCCACGAGGCTTTCCAAAA
>NW_017210607.1:0-2438 GCF_001704415.2 Capra hircus
TTTAAGGCTAACTTTTTCACTCTCCTCTTTCACTTTCATCAGGAGACTCTTTATTCTTCTTCACTTTCTGCCATAAGGGTGGTGTCATCTGCATATCTGAGATTATTGATATTTCTCCCAGCAATCTGGATTCCAGCGTGTGCTTCCTCCAGCCCAGTGTTTCTCATGATGTACTCTGCATATAAGTTAAATAAGCAGGCTGACAATATACAGCCTTGACATATTCCTTTTCCTTTAAGAACCAGTCTGTTGTTCCATGTCCAGTTCGAACTGTTTCTTCCTGACCTGCATACAGGTTTCTCAAGAGACAGGTCAGGTGGTCTGGTATTCCATCTCTTTCAGAATTTTTCCCAGTTATTGTGATCCACACAGTCAAAGGCTTTGGCATAGTCAATAAAGCAGAAATAGATGTCTTTTTTTCTGGAACTCTCTTGCTTTTTCAATGATCCAGTGGATGTTTGGCAGTTTGATCTCTGGGTTTCTCTTGCTTTTTTAAATCCCTCTTGAACATTTGGAAGTTCACAGTTCATGTGAACTTGGGAGAATTTTGAGCATTACTTTACTAGTGTGTGAGATGAGTGCAATTGTGCAGCAGCTTGAATATTCTTTGTCATTGCCTTTCTTTGGGATTGGAATGAAAACTGACCTAATGACTAGATGTTTTCAATTGCATATGCTGAAAGAACTGGCTGTGCAGTTTTGAAAAAAAAATCATTTTAACCCATTTTCTCTGAAGTGCAAGGCATATCATGGCCATCCCTGAATCATAAAATCACCTTTTCTTTATGTAGTCATAGTTTCATGCCTAAATTATATGCCAACTCGTGCTCAAATGGACTCTGATGTCAGGGGCAGATCAACTAATAAAAAGCTTGGATTGTCCCTCTGGAGGAAAGTGAGATCTTGGTCCCACGAGAAGAATCTGAAGGGTTAAGGGAACTTGCAAGAGTGGGGAAAGCTTAGTCCATCCAACATGTACCAAAATCTTAAATAAGGCTTATTTACTTTACCGAAGTAAAAAAAACAGATGATGAAAACAATTATAAATCAATGAAAGGTAAAGAAATTCATAGTCTGTTATCAAAAATTGCATTCTAAGAAAACTTTGTTCTCTTAACCTAGAGAGGAGACTAAATTCCATCTGGTACCAGCTTACCAGAAGACAAACAAACAAACAAACAAATTATCGGTAAGCTTAAAAAAAGTATATTCCATATATCTTGAAGTAGCAGTATTTCTGCAAAGGCATCAGTGTGAAACCATAGAGGACATGGTTAAAACCTGATTAAATAGAAATTGACAATGTAATCTGGTCACTGCTGCGACTTGAAATGCTTTAATATGATAACTGGAATTATAACTGACAGCATTTGACCAGGACATATCAGATTTTCACGGATGTCACATAATTTCTAGGATATCTATATTAGGAACTGAAGGAATCTTTGAACCTAGGAAAGAAAACAACAGTCTCAAAGGCCCTTGCTGAATCATCTATCAGCAAGGAATGTCTTTGCAAGGATCGCAAAGTGAAGGGAAAATTACACCGACCTGCCTCTGCAACTTCGGTCCTCTGAGCAGATCTGGAGGTCTCCCTTTGTATAAGCTAACCTGTTCCTTCCAAATAGAGGTTTGCAACACAAAACAAGTGGCCGCCTATTCTTCCCCGAAGGAGGCTCTCTTTCCCCACATCCTGCGAACTCCCTTTCCCAGCCTCCTGGAAAAGCGCTTCTTGCAGTTCCTTTCAGAAAATCCTATGGACGGAGAAGCCTGGTAGGCTGCAGTCCGTGGGGTCGCTGAGGGTCGGACACGACTGAGCGACTGCACTTTCATTTTCACTTTCATGCATTGGAGAAGGCAATGGCAACCCACTTACTGTTCTTGCCTGGAGAATCCCAGGGACGGGGGAGCCTAGTGGGCTACCGTCTATGGCGTCGCACAGAGTCGAACACGACTGAAGCAACTTAGCAGCAGCAGTAGCAGCAGGTCCTTTCTTAGGGCAGTTATCCCTGAGATTGGGACCTGGAAAGGCAGAGCCACCTCCACACACACGTCTTTTCTGTCCCCTTTCCTCTGGAGGGAGAGCTCTAGTGAGCCTAGGTCTGTCAGAAAAATTCTTGGCTTTGACGGGATCACACCCGGTGTGTGAACCTGCATACCCGACTAGGGGCCACAGGGCACCTGTTTTGCTCGAGTGGGTCCTGGAGGTGCAGCATAGCAAGAGCTTAAAAATCCATCAATTGTCTTTTTTTTTTTTACCTCGGAGAGAACGAGTTTGCTCCACCTCCACCCTTTGGCAGTGTGGAGGGAAGAGGCACCAAACCTCTCCCAAAGGGGACATAGGCCTACCAGGAGAGAAAGGCCCCTTTGGAGCTGAGCCCCAGGTAAGGCAGCCAGTGATGTCAAGCACACTCCGCTGCTTGCTTCTTCATGGCACT
>NW_017210608.1:0-2436 GCF_001704415.2 Capra hircus
GCCTGATAGGCGAGAGCACAGCCAGCAGTGTAGCGAGCCTCCTCGGGAGAAGAGGAGGCAGCCGAGCCCAGTCAAGAGGAAAGCCCTGCTTGCACGGAGCTAAGTGGGCCTCCAGTACGGCAGAGCTCTAGCTCTGCTCAGAGCCCCGATCTGGCAGAGTTTCTGGCGCGAGGCTGCTCGGCCGGGGGCTCGCCTTGCCCAGACTTGCCTTGCTTTTAGGCTCCCTCCCCAGGAAGGAGCTGTCTGAGCGAGCCTGGGAGACGCCACTGGTGCCTTCCTTGCCTCAGCTCCAATCCTGCCTTGCCTTTGCACATAGGTGCCAGGCGTCGTTGGGGAGGGCTTAGGGGGTGGTGGGTTGCACACTGCCAAGGGCTTCAGCAGTGAGAGCTCTGTCAGAGGGAAGGGAAGGGCAACTGCAGGGCTCCTCCAGCGGTTTCTAGGCCGCCTAGAATCAGCGCCGCACCGAGAGCACCAGGCTCCCAGGGCCCTGGCTGGGGTTTTCAGCCCCGCACACACGGAGGCTGATTCCTTGGGTGCCCAGAAAGTGTATGACAGACGTAGGTTCCCTAGCACTCTCCTCCCCAGCAGAGACATGTGCAGGTGGTTGGGGCCTGATCCTGCGTGTCTGGGTTCCTGCCCACAGCCCCAACTCAGGGGAAGCAGCCCCTGAGGCAAGACCTGCTGGAGGAGCCCTGCGCCCCCGCCTGATAGGCGAGTGCACAGCCAGCAGGGAAGCGAGCCTCCTCGGGGGAAGAGGAGGCAGCCCAGCCCCGTCAAGTTGAAAGCCCTGCTTGCACGGAGCTAAGTGCGCCTCCAGTACGGCAGAGCTCTAGCTCTGCTCAGAGCCCCGATCTGGCAGAGTTCCTGGCGCGAGGCTGCTCTGCCGGGGCTAGCCTTGCCCAGACTTGCCTTGCTTTTAGGCTGCCTCTCCAGGAAGGAGCAGGCAGCAGGAGCCTGGGAGTCGCCACTGGCGCCTTTCTTGCCTCAGCTCCAATCCTGCCTTGCCTTTGCACTTAGGTCCCAGTCCTCCTTAAGGAGAGCTTAGGGGCTGGTGGGTTGCACACTGCCAAGGGCTCCAGCAGTGAGAATTCTGTCAGAGGGAAGGGAAGGGCAACTGCAGGGCTCCTCCAGCGGTTGCTTGGCGCCCAGATTCAGCGCCACACGGAGAGCACCAGGCTCCAGGGCCCTGGCTGGGGTTTTCAGCCCCCGCACACACGGAGGCTGATTCCTTGGGTGCCCAGAAAGTGTATGACAGACGTAGGTTCCCTAGCACTCTCCTCCCCAGCAGAGACATGTGCAGGTGTTTTGGGGCCTGATCCTGCGTGTCTGGGTTCCTGCCCAGCCCCAACTCAGGGGAAGCAGCCCCTGAGGCAAGACCTGCTGGAGGAGCCCTGCGCCCCCCGCCTGATAGGCGAGTGCACAGCCAGCAGGGAAGCGAGCCTCCTCGGGGGAAGAGGAGGCAGCAAGTCCCGTCAAGCTGAAATCCCTGCTTACACGAAGCTAAGTGCGACTCCAGTACGGCAGATCTCTAGCTCTGTTCAGAGGCCCGATCTGGCAGAGTTCCTGGCACCAAGATGCTCTGCCATAGGCGAGCCTTGCGCAGACTTGCCTTTGCTTTAAGGCTCCCTCCCAGGAAGGAGCAGGCTGTGTGAGGCTCGGAAACGCCACTGGCGCCTTCCTGGCTTCAGCTCTACCCTGCCTTGCCTTTGCACTTAGGTCGCCAAGCGTCCTTGAGGAGGGCTTAGGGGCTGGTGGGTTGCACACTGCCAAGGGCTCGCAGCAGTGAAAGCTCTGTCAGAGGGAAGCGAAGGGCAACAGCAGGGCTCCTTCAGCGGTTCCTTGGCCGCCCAGACAAAGCTCCGCACGGAGAGCACCGGTTCCAAGGGCCCCTGGCTGGGTTTTGCATCCCCACACTCCAGAGGCTGACTCCGTGGGTGCCTAGAAAGTGTGTGAGAGACGTAGGTTCCCTAGCACTCTCCTCCCCAGCAGAGACATGTGCAGGTGGTTGGGGCCTTATCCTGCGTGTCTGGGTTCCGCCCACAGCCTCAACTCAGGGGAAGCAGCCCCTGAGGCAAGACCTGCTGGAGGAGCCCTGCGCGCCCGCCTGATAGGAGAGGCACAGCCAGCAGTGTAGCGAGCCTCCTCGGGAGAAGAGGAGGCAGCCGAGCCCAGTCAAGAGGAAAGCCCTGCTTGCACGGAGCTAAAGTGGCCTCCAGTACGGCAGAGCTCTAGCTCTGCTCAGAAGCGCCCGATCTGGCAGAGTTTCTGGCGCGAGGCTGCTCGGCCGGGGCTCGCCTTGCCCAGACTTGCCTTGCTTTTAGGCTCCCTCCCCAGGAAGGAGGCTGTCTGAGCGAGCCTGGGAGACGCCACTGGTGCCTTCCTTGCCTCAGCTCAAAATCTGCCTTGCCTTTGCACATAGGTGCCAGGCGTGGTTGG
>NW_017210609.1:0-2435 GCF_001704415.2 Capra hircus
CGAGAAGCCACAGATTCCTTGATCCACGCGAAAGGGAAGTGCGACACTGCTGCTACAGCTCGGAAGGAAAGGGCACGTGCATGTCCCCACTCGAGACGAGGACTGACTCCCCTGGGGAGACTCCAGAAGTACCCCAAGGACCATGTCAGCACTGCAGAGGAATCCTCAGGTTCCGGCACGACTCCACACAAGGTTTTAGGCCCCAGCATCGACGGGAGCAGAAACCCGAGAGGTCCCCGAGCAACTCGCAAGGGGACTGGCCTTTCCTGAGGCCACCAGAGCGGGTCCCTGATGTCCCCCGTCGTAAGTCGAGAGCACCTGCCGCAACTCGAGAAAATCCAGGAGGTTCTCCCCTCCATTCGAGATGAGGCCCATTTCCACTGAGTCTTGAGCTAATCACACCTAAACTCTGGAACTTCCAAGGCGTCCTTCACACCCTTGCTGCAACTCAAGAAGTTCCCCCGACATACCCGACTCCACTCGAGAGGAAGCACGAGAGTCCCCGCCCACAACCAGAGGAGCCCCGTTTCGCCTCCTAGCTCGAGAGGAGGGATCCTTTCCCTGCGTGGTCGGGAAAGAATTCCCGGCCTTCCCCGTCGCATCTCAATTGGAGGCGGCGCTCTCCACAGGAAAGGCGAGAGGAACTCCAGGGTCGTGCCACATTCCCAGAGTCCCCAGATGTCTCAATCCATTCCAGGGAAACCTGTTTTCCCTACACTGCCTCGACTTTCAAGCCGAGGATCGACTCACACCACGGTGGCACGTGGGACAGCCCGGGAAAGCCTCGTGGGAAAGCCTCATGGGAAAGCCTCGAGGAAAGCCCCTGATCCCTTGATCCACGCGAAGGGAAGCGTGACACTGCTGCTACAGCTCGGGAGGAAAGCGCACTTGCATGCCCCACTCGAGACGAGGACTGACTCCCCTGGGAGACTCCAGAAGTACCCCAAGATCCATGTCAGCACTGGAGAGGAATCCTCAGGTTCCGGCACCGATTCCACACAAGGTCTTAGGCCCCGGCTTCGACGGGAGAGGAATCCCGAGAGGCCCCCGAGCATCTCGCATGGGGACTGGCCTTTCCTGAGGCCACCAGAGCGGGTCCCTGAGGTCCCAGTCGTAAGTCGAGAGCACCTGCCGCAACTCGAGAAAATCCAGGAGGTTCTCCCCTCCAGGCGAGATGAGGCCCATTTCCGCTGAGGCGTCTGGAGGCTAATCGCATCTAACATCTGGAACTTCCAAAGGGCTTTCACTCCTTTACTGCAACTCAAGAAGTTCCTCGACAAATCCGTCTCCACTCGAGAGGAAGCACGAGATTCCCGCCCACATCCAGCAGAGACCCGTTTCCGCCTCCTAGCTCGAGAGTAGGGATCCTTTCCCTGCGTGGTCGGGAAAGAATTCCGGCGTTCCCTTCGCATCTCAAGAGGAGGCGCTCTCCACAGGAATGTTGAGAGGAACTCCAGGGTTGTGCCACCATTCCCAGAGTCCCCCAGATGTCTCAGTCCATTCCAGGGAAACCTGTTTTCCCTGCACTGTCTCGACTTTCTAGCCGGGGTTGGACTCACACCACGGTGGCACGTGGGACAGCACTGTGGGAAAGCCTCGTGGAAAGCCTGATGGAAAGCCACAGATCCCTTGATCCACACGAAGGGAAGCGCGACACTGCTGCTACAGCTCGGTAGGAAAGTGCACGTGCATGCCCCCACTCGAGACGAGGACTGACTCCCCTGGGGAGACTCCAGAAGTACCCCAAGATCCATGTCAGCACTGGAGAGGAAATCCTCAGGTTCCGGCACCGACTCCACACAAGATCTTAGGCCCCTGCATCGACGGGAGAGGAATCCCGAGAAGGGCCTCGAGCAACTCGCATGGGGACTGGCCTTTCCTGACGCCACCACAGCGGTCCCTGGTTCCCGTCGTAAGTCGAGAGCACCTGCCGCAACTCGAGAAAATCCAGGAGGTTCTGCCCTCCAGGCGAGATGAGGCCCATTTCCGCTGAGGCGTCCTGAGGCTAATCACACCTAAACTCTGGAACTTCCAAAGGGTCCTTCACACCCTTACTGCAACTCAAGAAGTTCCTCGAAAAACCGGTCTCCACTCGAGAGGAAGCACGAGAGTCCCGCCCACATCCAGCGGAGACCCGTTTCGCCCTCCTAGCTCGAGAGGAGGGATCCTTTCCCTGCCTGGTCGGAAAAAAATTCCCGCGTTCCGCTCGCATCTCAAGAGGAGGCGCTCTCCACAGGAAAGGCAGAACGAACTCCAGGGTCATGTCAATATTCCCAGAGTCCCCAGATGTCTCAGTCCATTCCAGGGAAAACTGTTTCCCTGCACTGCCTCGACTTTCAAGCGAGGATCGACTCACACCAAGGTGGCACGTGGGACAGCCCTGTGGGAAGCCTCGTGGGAAAAGCGTGGGAAAGCCTCGAGGGAAAGCCCCAGAT
>NW_017210610.1:0-2433 GCF_001704415.2 Capra hircus
CGAGTGGGGACATGCACGTGGGTTTCCTCCCGAAATGTAGCAGCAGTGTCACGATTCCCTTCGTGGATGCAGGGATCTGTGGCTTTCCCTGGAGGCTTTCCCACGAGGCTTTCCCACAAGGCGTTCCCACATTGCTGTCCCACGTGTCACGTGGTGTGAGTCGATCCTGGCTTGAAAGTCGAGGCAGTGCAGGGAAAACTGGTTTCCCTGTTATGGACTGAGCTTCTGGGGGACTCTGGAATGGTGGCACGACCCTGGAGTTCCTCTTGCCTTTCCTGTGGAGAGTGCCTCCTCCTAAGATTCGACGGAATGCCGGGAATTCTTTCCCGACCACGCAGGGAAAGAATCCCTCCTCTGGAACTATGAAGCGGAAACGGGGGTCCTCTGTATGTAAGTGGGACTCTCGTGCTTCTTCTCGATTGGAAACGGGTATGTCGAGGAAATTCTTGAGTTGCAGCAAGGGTGTGAAGGACCCTTTGGAAATTCCAGAGTTTAGGGGTGATTAGCCTCGAGACGCCTCAGCGGAAATGGGCCTCATATCGCCTGATGGGGAGAAACTCCTGGATTTTCTCGAGTTGCGGCAGGTACTGTGGACTTAAACCGGGACCTCAGGGACCCGCTCTGGTGGCCTCAGGAAAGGCCAGTCCCCATGCGAGTTGCTCGGGCCTCTCGGGATTCCTCTCACGTCGATGCCGGGGCCTAAGATCTTGTGTGGAGTCGGTGCCGGAAACTGAGGATTCATCTCCAGTGCTGACATGCACCTTGGGGTACTTCTGGAGTCTCCCCAGTGGAGTCAGGCCTCATCTCGAGTGGGGCATGCACGTGCGCTTTCTTCCGGAGCTGTAACAGCAGTGTCACCCTTCCCTTCACGAGGATCAAGGGATCTGTGGCTTTCCCTCGAGGCTTTCCCCACGAGGCTTTCCCACGAGGCTTTCCCACAGGGATGTCCCACGTGCCACCGTGGTGTGAGTTGATCCTCGGCTTGAAAGTCGACGCAGTGCAGGGAAAACAGGTTTCCTGGAATGGAGTGAGACCTCTGGGGAACTCTAGAAATGTGGCACGACCCTGGAGTTCCTCTCGCCTTTCCTGTGGAGAGCGCCTCCTCTTGAGATGTGACGGGAATGCCGGAATTCTTTCCCGACCACGCAGGTTAAGGATCCCTCTCTCGGGCTAGCAGGCGGAAACGGGGCTCCTCTGGATGTGGGTGGGAATCTCGTGCTTCCTCTCGAGTGGAGACGGGTATGTCGGGGAACTTCTTGAGTTGCAGCAAGGGTGTGAAGGACCCTTTGGAAGTTCCAGAGGTTAGGTTTGATTAGCCTCGAAACGTCTCAGCGGAAATGGGCCTCATCTCGCCTGGAGGGGAGAACCTCCTGGATTTTCTCGAGTTGCGGCAGGTGCTCTGAACTTACGCCAGGGACCTCAGGGAGCTGCTCTGGTGGCCTCAGGAAAGGCCAGTCCCCTTTAGATTTGCTCGAGGGCCTCTCGAGATTCCTCTCCCGTTGATGGCCGGGCCTAAGACCTTGTGTGGAGTCGGTGCTGGAACCTGACGATTCCTCTCCAGTGCTGACATGAATCTTGAGGTACTTCTGGAGTCTCCCCAGGGGTGCCAGTCCTCGTCTCGAGTGGTGACATGCACGTGCGCTTTCCTCCCGAACTGTAGCAGCAGTGTCACGCTTCCTTCGCGTGGATCAACGGATCAGGAGCTTTCCCACGAGGCATTCCAAGAGGCTTTCCCACAGGGCTGTCCCACGTGCCACCGTGGTGTGAGTCGATCCTCGGCTTGAAAGTTGAGGCAGTGCAGGGAAATCAGGTTTCCCTGGAAAGGTTGAGACATCTGGGGACTCTGGGAATGGTGGCAACGACACTGGAGTTCCTCTCGCCGTTTTGTAGAGAGTGCCTCCTCTTGAGATGGGACGGGAACGCCGGGAATTCTTTCCGACCACGCAGGGAAAGGATCCCTCTCTCTAGCTAGCAGGCGGAAACCCTGGCTCCTCTGGAGGTGGGCGGGACTCTCGTGCTTCCTCTCGAGTGGAGACGGGTATGTCGGGGAACTTCTTGAGTTGCAGCAAGGGTGTGAAGAACCCTTTGGAAGTTCAGAGGTTAGGTGAATATCCTGGAGACGCCTCAGCGGAATGGGCCTCATCTCGCCTGGAGGGGAGAACCTCCTGCATTTTCTCGAGTTGCGGCAGGTGCTCTCGACTTACGACGGGGACCTCAGGGACCCGCTCTGGTGGCCTCAGGAAAGGCCAGTCCCCATGCGAGTTGCTCGGGGCCTTCTCGGGATTCCTCTCCCGTCGATGCTGGGCCTAAGACCTTGTGTGGACTCAGTTCCAGAACGTGAGGATTCCTCTCCAATGCCGCATGGATCTTGGGGTACTTCTAGAGCCTCCCGAGGGAGTCAGTACTCATCTCGAGAGGGGGCATGCACGTGCG
>NW_017210611.1:0-2432 GCF_001704415.2 Capra hircus
GGTAGAAATATCAATCAACTTAGATATGCAGATGACACCACCATTATGGCAGAACGTGAAGAGGAAAGGGTATGTCGGGGAACTTCTTGAGTTGCAGCAAGGGTGTGAAGGACCCTTTGGAAGTTCCAGAGGTTAGGTGTGGTTAGTCTCGAGATGCTCAGCAGAAATGGGCCTCATGTCGCCTGGAACGGAGAGGCTCCCTGGATATTTCCGAGTTTCAGCAGGTGCTCTCCTTGTGTGGAGTCGGGGCGGAAGCTGAGGATTCCTCTCCAGTGCTGATGGATTTTGGGGTACTTCTGGAGTCTCCAAAGGGAGTCAGGCCTCGTCTCGAGTGGGGCATGAGCGTGCCATTTCCTCCCATGCTGTAGCAGCAGTGTCACGGTTCCCTTGCGTGGACCAAGGGATCTGTGGCTTTCCCTCGAGTCTTTCCCACGAGGCTTTCCACAGGGCTGTCCCACGTGTCACGGTGGTGTGAGTCGATCCTCGGCATGAAAGCCGAGGCAGTGCAGGGAAAACAGGTTCCTGTGGAACGGACTGACACATCTGGGGGAGTCTTGGAATGGTGGCACGACCCTGCAGTTCCTCTCCCTTTCCTTTGGAGAGCGCCACCTTGAGATGCGATGGGAATGCCGGGAATTCTTTTCCGAACAAGCAGGGAAAGGATCCCTCATCTCGAGGTACGAGCCGGAAACGGAGCTCCTCAGGATGTGGCCGGGACCATCCTGCTTCCTCTTGAGTGGAGACGGGTGTGTCGGGGAACTTCTTGAGTTGCAGCTTGGACTGTGAAAGACTCTTTGAAAGTTCCAGAGGTCAAGTGTGATTAGCCTCGAGACACCTCAGTGGAAACTGGCCTCATCTCGCCTGCAGGGGAGAACCTCCTGTATTTTACCGAGTTTCGGCAGGTCTCTCGACTTACGACGGGGACTTCAGGGACCCCGGTCTGTTGGCTCAGGAAAGGCCAGTCCCATGCGAGTTGCTTGGGGGCCTCTCAGGATTCCTCTCCGTCGATGCAGGGGCCTAAGATCTTGTGTGGAGTCGGTGCCGGAACCTGAGGATTCCTCTCCAGTGCTGACAGGGATCTTGGGGTACTTCTGGAGTCTCCCAGGAAAATCATTCTGCATCTCGAGTGGGGGCATGCACATGCGATTTCCTCCCGAGCTGTAGCAGCAGTGTCACGCTTCTCTTCGCGTGATCAAGGGATCTGTGGCTTTCCCTCGAGGGTTTCCCACAGGGCTGTCCCACGTGCCACCGTGGTGTGAGTCGATCCTCAGCTTGAAAGTCGAGACAGTGCAGGGAAAACAGGTTTCCCTGGAATGGACTGAGACATCTGGGGGACTCTGGGAATGGGTGGCACGACCTGGAGTTCTCTCGCCTTTCCTGTGGAGAGCGCCTCCTCTTGAGATGCGACGGAACGCCAGGAATTCTTTCTCGACCACGCAGGGAAAGGATCCCGCCTCTCGAGCTACGGGGCGGAAACGGGGCTCCTCTGGATGTTGGCGGGGTTCTCGTGCTTCCTCTTGAGTGGAGACGGGTATGTCGGGGAACTTCTTGAGTTGCAGCAAGGGTGTGAAGGACCCTTTGGAAGTTCGAGACGTTCGATGTGATAAGCCTCGAGACGTCTCAGCGGAAATGGGCCTCATCTCGCCTGGAGGGGAGAACCTCCTGGACTTTGTCGAGTTGCGCAGTTGCTCTTTACTTACGACGGGGACCTCAGGGACCCGCTCTGGTGGCCTCAGGAAAGGCCAGTCCCATGCGAGTTGCTCGGGGGCCTCTCGGGATTCCTCTCTCCGTCGATGCCGGGGCCTAAGATCTTGTGTGGAGTCGGTGCCGGAACCTGAGCATTCCTCTCCAGTGCTGACATGGATCTTGGAGTATTTCTGGAGTCTTCCCAGGGGAGTCAGTCCTCGTCTCGAGTGGGGTCATGCACCTGCCCTTTCCTCCCGAGCTGTAGCAGCAGTGTCCGCTTCCCTTCGCGTGGATCAAGGGATCTGTGGCTTTCCCTCGAGGCTTTCCCACGAGGCTTTCCCACAGGGCTGTCCCACGTGCCACCATGGTGTGAGTCGATCCTCGCTTGAAAGTCGAGGCAGTGCAGGGAAACAGGTTTCCTGGAATGGACTGAGACATCTGGGGGACTCTGGGAATGGTGGCACGACCTGGAGTTCCTCTCGCCTTTCCTGTGGAGAGTGCCTCCTCTTGAGATGCGACGGGAACGCCGGGAATTTTTTCCCGACCACGCAGGGAAAGGATCCCTCTCTCGAGCTAGGACGCGCAAAACGGGGCTCCTCTGGATGTGGGCGGGACTCTCGTGCTTCCTCTCGAGTGGAGACGGGTATGTCGGGCAACTTCTTGAGTTGCAGCAAGGTTGTGAAGGACCCTTTGGAAGTTCCAGAGGTTAGGTCTGATTACCCTTGAGAAGCAGCACAAATGCATCA
>NW_017210612.1:0-2431 GCF_001704415.2 Capra hircus
GACCAAAGTTTGCAGAGGCAGGTCGGTGTATTTTCCTTCACTTTGCGATCCTTGCAAAGACATTCTGCTGATAGATGATTCAGCAAGGGCCTTTGAGACTGTTGTTTTCTTTCCTAGGTTCAAAGATTCCTTCAGTTCCTAATATAGATATCCTAGAAATTATCTGACATCCGTGAAAATCTGATATGTCCTGGTCAAATGCTGTCAGTTATAATTCCAGTTATCATATTAAAGCATTTCAAGTCGCAGCAGTGACCAGATTACATTGTCAATTTCTATTTAATCAGGTTTTAACCATGTCCTCTATGGTTTCACACTGATGCCTTTGCAGAAATACTGCTACTTCAAGATATATGGTATATACTTTTTTTAAGCTTACCGATAATTTGTTTGTTTGTTTGTTTGTTTGTCTTCTGGTAAGCTGGTACCAGATGGAATTTAGTCTCCTCTCTAGGTTAAGAGAACAAAGTTTTCTTAGAATGCAATTTTTTGATAACAGACTATGGATTTCTTTACCTTTCATTGATTTATAATTGTTTTCATCATCTGTTTTTTTACTTCGGTAAAGTAAATAAGCCTTATTTAAGATTTTTGGTACATGTAGGATGGACTAAGCTTTCCCCACTCTTGCAAGTTCCCTTAACCCTTCAGATTCTTCTCGTGGGACCAAGATCTCACTTTCCTCCAGAGGGACAATCCAAGCTTTTTATTAGTTGATCTGCCCCTGACATCAGAGTCCATTTGAGCACGAGTTGGCCTATAATTTAGGCATGAAACTATGACTACATAAAGAAAAGGTGACTTTATGATTCAGGGATGGCCATGATATGCCTTGCACTTCAGAGAAAATGGGTTAAAATGATTTTTTTTTCTTCAAAACTGCACAGCCAGTTCTTTCAGCATATGCAATTGAAAACATCTAGTCATTAGGTCAGTTTTCATTCCAATCCCAAAGAAAGGCAATGACAAAGAATATTCAAGCTGCTGCACAATTGCACTCATCTCACACACTAGTAAAGTAATGCTCAAAATTCTCCAAGTTCACATGAACTGTGAACTTCCAAATGTTCAAGAGGGATTTAAAACATGCAGAGAAACCAGAGATCAAACTGCCAACATCCACTGGATCATTGAAAAAGCAAGAGAGTTCCAGAAAAAAAGACATCTATTTCTGCTTTATTGACTATGCCAAAGCCTTTGACTGTGTGGATCACAATAAACTGGGAAAAATTCTGAAAGAGATGGGAATACCAGACCACCTGACCTGTCTCTTGAGAAACCTGTATGCAGGTCAGGAAGAAACAGTTCGAACTGGACATGGAACAACAGACTGGTTCTAAATAGGAAAAGGAATATGTCAAGGCAGTGTATTGTCACCCTGCTTATTTAACTTATATGCAGAGTACATCATGAGAAACACTGGGCTGGAGGAAGCACACGCTGGAATCCAGATTGCTGGAGAAATATCAAGAATCTCAGATATGCAGATGACACCACCCTTATGGCAGAAAGTGAAGAAGAACTAAAGAGTCTCCTGATGAAAGTGAAAGAGGAGAGTGAAAAAGTTAGCTTAAAGCTCAGCATTCAGAAAACTAAAATCATTGCATCCAGTCTCATCACTTCATGGCAAATAGATGGGAAAACATTGGAAACAGCAGCAGACTATTTTGGGGGGCTTGGAAATCACTGCAGGTGATGTCTGCCTCCATGAACTTAAAACATATTTATGACTTGGAAGAAAAGTGATGACCAAACTAGACAGCATATTAAAAAGCCGAGACGTTGCTTTGCCAACAAAGATCCATCCAGTCAAGGCTATGGTTTTTCCATATGTCATGGATGGATATGAAAGATGTACTATAAAGAAAGTGACAGCTGAAAATTGGATGCTTTTGAACTGTGGTGTTGGAGAAGATGCTTGTAGGTCGCTTAGACTACAAGGAGACGCAACCACTCCATTCCTAAAGGAAATCAGGTCTGAATATACATTGGAAGACTAATACTGAACCTGAAACTCCAATACTTTGGCCACTTGATGTGAAGAGCTGACTCACTTGGAAGTTGCTTTGATTTGCCTGTGAGTGTGGGAGCCTCCCTGGGCAAAGGCCTCAGGGTCATTGCCACTGAATCACGACCTCCCAAGCAAGGCGCATTCCAGCTGTGTGACATTCAGGAGCAGGGAGACTGGGAAAACTATCTTCCTTAGAGGAAGGAAAGTCATCCACAGAGAGTGTGTTTTCAGGCCTCTCTTTGCAGCAAGTGTTTTGCTTCTCAGACATCAGAGCTGCAGGCTTGCTCTGAGGGCCTCAATTGCAGAGTCAGGGCTGTGTGTCTCACTGCACTTTCCAAGCATTGCAGACACATTCCTAGGTTGGAGCAGTGCTTCCCATGAGAAAGAAGCCTCGGAGTGTGTCTGAGCGGGCTGAGTGCC
>NW_017210613.1:0-2431 GCF_001704415.2 Capra hircus
GGCCGGGCCGGAGGCCACCAGAGGCGGGCCCGGAGGGCCCCGGCGGAAGGCGAGAGCACCGGCGGCCCAACGCGAGAAAAGCCAGGAGGGGCGCCCCGCCAGGCGAGAGGAGGCCAGGCCGCGGAGGCGGCGGAGGCGAAGCACACCGAACCGCGGGAACGGCCAAAGGGGCCGGCACACCCGGGCCGCAACGCAAGAAGCCCGACAGACCCGGGCGCCACGCGAGAGGAAGCAGAGAGGCCGCCACAGCCAGAGGAGCCCCGGGGCCGCCGCCGAGCGCGAGAGGAGGGAGCCGGGCCCGGCGGGGGCGGGAAAGAAGGCCCGGCGGGCCCGCGCAGCGCAAGAGGAGGCGCGCACCACAGGAAAGGCCAGAGGAACGCCAGGGGCGGGCCACCAGGCCCAGAGGCCCCCAGAGGGCGCAGGCAGGCCAGGAAACCGGGGGCCGGCCACGGCCGCGACGGGCAAGCGGAGGAGCGACGCACACCAGGGGGCACGGGGGGGACGGGGGAAAGCCGGGGGGAAAAGCCGCGGGAAAGCCGCGGGGAAAGCCGCGAGGGAAAGCCACAGAGCCCGGAGCCACGGGAAGGAAGCGGACACGGCGGCGACAGCGCGGGAGGAAAGCGCACGGGCAGGCCCCCACGCGAGACGAGGACGGACGCCCCGGGGAGACGCCAGAAGGACCCAAGAGCCAGGGCAGCACGGGAGAGGAAGCCGCAGGGGCCGGAACCGACGCCACACAGGGCGGAGGCCCGGCAGCGACGGGAGAGGAAGCCCGAGAGGCCCCCGAGCAACGCGCAGGGGGGACGGGCCGGGCCGGAGGCCACCAGAGCGGGGCCCGGAGGGCCCCGGCGGAAGGCGAGAGCACCGGCCCGCAACGCGAGAAAAGCCAGGAGGGGCGCCCCGCCAGGCGAGAGGAGGCCCAGGGCCGCGGAGGCGGCGCGAGGCGAAGCACACCGAACCGCGGGAACGGCCAAGGGGCCGGCACACCGGGCGGCAACGCAAGAAGGGCCCCGACAGACCCGGCGCCACGGAGAGGAAGCACCGAGAGGCCCGCCCACAGCCAGAGGAGCCCCGGGCGCCGCCGAGCGCGAGAGGAGGGGAGCCGGGCCCGGCGGGGGCGGAAAGAAGGGGGGCCCGGCGCAGCCAAGAGGAGGCGCGCGCCACAGGAAGGCGAGAGGAACGCCAGGGGCGGGCCACCAGGCCCAGAGGCCCCCAGAGGGGCGCAGGCCAGGCCAGGGAAACGGGGGGCCCGGCCACGGCCGCGACGGGCAAGCCGAGGAGCGACGCACAACACGGGGCACGGGACAGCCCGGGGGAAAAGCCCGGGGGAAAGCCGCGGGGAAAGCCGCGAGGGAAAGCCACAGAGCCCGGGAGCACGCGAAGGGAAGCAGGACACGGCGGCGACAGCGCGGGAGGAAAGCGCACGGGCAGGCCCCCACGCGAGACGAGGACGGACGCCCCGGGGAGACGCCAGAAGGACCCCCAAGAGCCAGGGCAGCACGGGAGAGGAAGCCGCAGGGCCGGCACCGACGCCACACACAGCGGAGGCCCGGCAGCGACGGGAGAGAAGCCGAGAGGCCCCGAGCAACGCGCAGGGGGGGGCCGGGCCGGAGGCCACCAGAGGGGGCCCGGAGGGCCCCGGCGGAAGGCGAGAGCACCGGCCCGCAACGCGAAAAGCCAGGAGGGGCGCCCCGCCAGGCGAGAGGAGGCCCAGGGCCGCGGAGGCAGCGCGAGGCGAAGCACACCGAACCGCGGGAACGGCCAAAGCGCCGGCACCCGGGCCGGCAACGCAAGGAAGGCCCGACAGACCCGGCGCACGGAGAGGAAGCACGAGAGGCCCGCCCACAGCCAGAGGAGCCCGGGGCCGCCGCGAGCGCGAAGAGGGAGCCGGGCCCGGCGGGGGCGGCGAAAGAAGGCCGGGCGGGGCCGGCGCAGCGCAAGAGGAGGCGCGCGCGCCACAGGAAAGGCGAGAGGAACGCCAGGGGCGGGCCACCAGGCCCAGAGGCCCCAGAGGGCGCAGGCCAGGCCAGGGAAACCGGGGGGCCCGGCACGGCCGCGACGGGCAAGCGAGGAGCGACGCACACCACGGGGGCACGGGGGACAGCCCGGGGGGAAAGCCGCGGGGAAAGCCGCGAGGGAAAGCCACAGAGCCCGGGAGCCACGCGAAGGGAAGCGGGACACGGCGGCGACATGCGCGGGGGAAAGCGCACGGGCAGGCCCCACGCGAGACGAGGACGGACGCCCCGGGGAGACGCCAGAAGGACCCCAAGAGCCAGGGCAGCACGGGAGAGGAAGCCGCAGGGGCCGGCACCGACGCCACACAAGGCGGAGGCCCCGGCAGCGACGGGAGAGGAAGCCCGAGAGGCCCCGAGCAACGCGCCAGGGGACGGGCCGGGCCGGAGGCCACCAGAGCGGCGGGCCGGAGGGCCCC
>NW_017210614.1:0-2431 GCF_001704415.2 Capra hircus
TTGCCTTTGCACTTAGGTCCCAAGCGTCCTTGAGGAGGGCTTAGGGGCTGGTGGGTTGCACACTGCCAAGGGCTCCAGCAGTGAAGCTCTGTCAGAGGGAAGCGAAGGGCAACAGCAGGGCTCCTTCAGCGGTTCTTGGCCGCCCAGACAAAGCTCCGCACGGAGAGCACCAGGTTCCAAGGGCCCCTGCTGGGTTTTGCATCCCGCACACTCCCAGGGCTGACTCCGTGGGTGCCTAGAAAGTGTGTGAGAGACGTAGGTTCCCTAGCACTCTCCTCCCCAGCAGAGACATGTGCAGGTGGTTGGGGCCTTATCCTGCGTGTCTGGGTTCCCGCCCACAGCCTCAACTCAGGGGAAGCAGCCCCTGAGGCAAGACCTGCTGGAGGAGCCCTGCGCGCCGCGCCTGATAGGCGAGAGCACAGCCAGCAGTGTAGCGAGCCTCCTCGGGAGAAGAGGAGGCAGCCGAGCCCAGTCAAGAGGAAAGCCCTGCTTGCACGGAGCTAAGTGGGCCTCCAGTACGGCAGAGCTCTAGCTCTGCTCAGAGCCCCGATCTGGCAGAGTTTCTGGCGCGAGGCTGCTCGGCCGGGGCTCGCCTTGCCCAGACTTGCCTTGCTTTTAGGCTCCCTCCCAGGAAGGAGCTGTCTGAGCGAGCCTGGGAGACGCCACTGGTGCCTTCCTTGCCTCAGCTCCAATCCTGCCTTGCCTTTGCACATAGGTGCCAGGCGTGGTTGGGGAGGGCTTAGGGGTGGTGGGTTGCACACTGCCAAGGGCTTCAGCAGTGAGAGCTCTGTCAGAGGGAAGGGAAGGGCAACTGCAGGGCTCCTCCAGCGGTTTCTAGGCCGCCTAGAATCAGCGCCGCACCGAGAGCACCAGGCTCCCAGGGCCCCTGGCTGGGGTTTTCAGCCCCGCACACACGGAGGCTGATTCCTTGGGTGCCCAGAAAGTGTATGACAGACGTAGGTTCCCTAGCACTCTCCTCCCCAGCAGAGACATGTGCAGGTGGTTGGGGCCTGATCCTGCGTGTCTGGGTTCCTGCCACAGCCCCAACTCAGGGGAAGCAGCCCCTGAGGCAAGACCTGCTGGAGGAGCCCTGCGCCCCCGCCTGATAGGCGAGTGCACAGCCAGCAGGGAAGCGAGCCTCCTCGGGGAAGAGGAGGCAGCCCAGCCCCGTCAAGTTGAAAGCCCTGCTTGCACGGAGCTAAGTGCGCCTCCAGTACGGCAGAGCTCTAGCTCTGCTCAGAGCCCCGATCTGGCAGAGTTCCTGGCGCGAGGCTGCTCTGCCGGGGGCTAGCCTTGCCCAGACTTGCCTTGCTTTTAGGCTGCCTCTCCAGGAAGGAGCAGGCAGCAGGAGCCTGGGAGTCGCCACTGGCGCCTTTCTTGCCTCAGCTCCAATCCTGCCTTGCCTTTGCACTTAGGTCCCAGTCCTCCTTAAGGAGAGCTTAGGGGCTGGTGGGTTGCACACTGCCAAGGGCTCCAGCCGTGAGAATTCTGTCAGAGGGAAGGGAAGGGCAACTGCAGGGCTCCTCCAGCGGTTGCTTGGCCGCCCAGATTCAGCGCCACACGGAGAGCACCAGGCTCCCAGGTCGCCCTGGCTGGGGTTTTTCAGCCCGCACACACGGAGGCTGATTCCTTGGGTGCCCAGAAAGTGTATGACAGACGTAGGTTCCCTAGCACTCTCCTCCCCAGCAGAGACATGTGCAGGTGTTTGGGGCCTGATCCTGCGTGTCTGGGTTCCTGCCCACAGCCCCAACTCAGGGGAAGCAGCCCCTGAGGCAAGACCCTGCTGGAGGAGCCCTGCGCCCCCGCCTGATAGGCGAGTGCACAGCCAGCAGGGAAGCGAGCCTCCTCGGGGGGAAGAGGAGGCAGCAAGTCCCCGTCAGGCTTGAAATCCCTGCTTACACGAAGCTAAGTGCGACTCCAGTACGGCAGATCTCTAGCTCTGTTCAGAGGCCCGATCTGGCAGAGTTCCTGGCACCAAGATGCTCTGGCCATAGGCGAGCCTTGCGCAGACTTGCCTTGCTTTAAGGCTCCCTCCTCCAGGAAGGAGCAGGCAGTGTGAGGCTCGGAAACGCCACTGGCGCTTCCTGGCTTCAGCTCTACACTTAGGTCAAGCGTCCTTGAGGAGGGCTTAGGGGCTGGTGGGTTGCACACTGCCAAGGGCTCCAGCAGTGAAAGCTTCTGTCAGAGGGAAGCGAAGGGCAACAGCAGGGCTCCTTCAGCGTTCCTTGGCCGCCCAGACAAAGCTCCGCACGGAGAGCACCAGGTTTCCAAGGGCCCCTGGCTGGGTTTTGCATCCCCACACTCCAGAGGCTGACTCCGTGGGTGCCTAGAAAGTGTGTGAGAGACGTAGGTTCCCTAGCACTCTCCTCCCAGCAGAGACATGTGCAGGTGGTTGGGGCCTTATCCTGCGTGTCTGGGTTCCCGCACAGCC
>NW_017210615.1:0-17750 GCF_001704415.2 Capra hircus
TGATAGGCGAGTGGCACAGCCAGCAGGGAAGCGAGCCTCCTCGGGGGAAGAGAGGCAGCAAGTCCGTCAAGCTGAAATCCCTGCTTACGAAGCTAAGTGCGACTCCAGTACGGCAGATCTCTAGCTCTGTCAGAGGCCCGATCTGGCAGAGTTCCTGGCACCAAGATGCTCTGCCATAGGCGAGCCTTGCGCAGACTTGCCTTGCTTTAAGGCTCCCTCCCCAGGAAGGAGCAGGCTGTGTGAGGCTCGGAAACGCCACTGGCGCCTTCCTGGCTTCAGCTCTACCCCTGCCTTGCCTTTGCACTTAGGTCCCAAGCGTCCTTGAGGAGGGCTTAGGGCTGGTGGGTTGCACACTGCCAAGGGCTCCAGCAGTGAAAGCTCTGTCAGAGGGAAGCGAAGGGCAAACAGCAGGGCTCCTTCAGCGGTTCCTTGGCCGCCCAGACAATGCTCCGAACGGACAGCACCAGGTTCCAAGGGCCCTGGCTGGGTTTTGCATCCCCACACTTCCAGAGGCTGACTCCGTGGGTGCCTAGAAAGTGTGTGAGAGACGTAGGTTCCTAGCACTCTCCTCCCCAGCAGAGACATGTGCAGGTGGTTGGGGCCTTATCCTGCGTGTCTGGTTCCCGCCCACAGCCTCAACTCAGGGGAAGCAGCCCCTGAGGCAAGACCTGCTGGAGGAGCCCTGCGCGCCCGCCTGATAGGCGAGAGCACAGCCAGCAGTGTAGCGAGCCTCCTCGGGAGAAGAGGAGGCAGCCGAGCCCAGTCAAGAGGAAAGCCCTGCTTGCACGGAGCTAAGTGGGCCTCCAGTACGGCAGAGCTCTAGCTCTGCTCAGAGCCCCGATCTGGCAGAGTTTCTGGCGCGAGGCTGCTCGGCCGGGGCTCGCCTTGCCCAGACTTGCCTTGCTTTTAGGCTCCCTCCCCAGGAAGGAGCTGTCTGAGCGAGCCTGGGAGACGCCACTGGTGCCTTCCTTGCCTCAGCTCCAATCCTGCCTTGCCTTTGCACATAGGTGCCAGGCGTCGTTGGGGAGGGCTTAGGGGGTGGTGGGTTGCACACTGCCAAGGGCTTCAGCAGTGAGAGCTCTGTCAGAGGGAAGGGAAGGGCAACTGCAGGGCTCCTCCAGCGGTTTCTAGGCCGCCTAGAATCAGCGCCGCACCGAGAGCACCAGGCTCCCAGGGCCCCTGGCTGGGGTTTTCAGCCCCGCACACACGGAGGCTGATTCCTTGGGTGCCCAGAAAGTGTATGACAGACGTAGGTTCCCTAGCACTCTCCTCCCCAGCAGAGACATGTGCAGGTGTTTGGGGCTGATCCTGCGTGTCTGGGTTCCTGCCCACAGCCCCAACTCAGGGGAAGCAGCCCCTGAGGCAAGACCTGCTGGAGGAGCCTGCGCCCCCGCCTGATAGGCGAGTGCACAGCCAGCAGGGAAGCGAGCCTCCTCGGGGGAAGAGGAGGCAGCCCAGCCCCGTCAAGTTGAAAGCCCTGCTTGCACGGAGCTAAGTGCGCCTCCAGTACGGCAGAGCTCTAGCTCTGCTCAGAGCCCCGATCTGGCAGAGTTCCTGGCGCGAGGCTGCTCTGCCGGGGGCTAGCCTTGCCCAGACTTGCCTTGCTTTTAGGCTGCCTCTCCAGGAAGGAGCAGGCAGCAGGAGCCTGGGAGTCGCCACTGGCGCCTTTCTTGCCTCAGCTCCAATCCTGCCTTGCCTTTGCACTTAGGTCCCAGTCCTCCTTAAGGAGAGCTTAGGGGCTGGGTGGGTTGCACACTGCCAAGGGCTCCAGCAGTGAGAATTCTGTCAGAGGGAAGGGAAGGGCAACTGCAGGGGCTCCTCCAGCGGTTTGCTTTGGCCGCCCAGATTCAGCGCCACACGGAGAGCACCAGGCTCCCAGGTCCCCTGGCTGGGGTTTTCAGCCCCGCACACACGGAGGCTGATTCCTTGGTGCCCAGAAAGTGTATGACAGACGTAGGTTCCCTAGCACTCTCCTCCCCAGCAGAGACATGTGGCAGGTGTTTGGGGCCTGATCCTGCGTGTCTGGGTTCCTGCCCACAGCCCCAACTCAGGGGAAGCAGCCCCTGAGGGCAAGACCTGCTGGAGGAGCCCTGCGCCCCCCGCCTGATAGCGGCGAGTGCACAGCCAGCAGGGAAGCGCGAGCCTCCTCGGGGGAAGAGGAGGCAGCAAGTCCCGTCAAGCTGAAATCCCTGCTTACACGAAGCTAAGTGCGACTCCAGTACGGCAGATCTCTAGCTCTGTTCAGAGGCCCGATCTGGCAGAGTTCCTGGCACCAAGATGCTCTGCCATAGGCGAGCCTTGCGCAGACTTGCCTTGCTTTAAGGCTCCCTCCCAGGAAGGAGCAGGCTGTGTGAGGCTCGGAAACGCCACTGGCGCCTTCCTGGCTTCAGCTCTACCCCTGCCTTGCCTTTGCACTTAGGTCCAAGCGTCCTTGAGGAGGGCTTAGGGGCTGGTGGGTTGCACACTGCCAAGGGCTCCAGCAGTGAAAGCTCTGTCAGAGGGAAGCGAAGGGCAACAGCAGGGCTCCTTCAGCGGTTCCTTGGCCGCCCAGACAAAGCTCCGCACGGAGAGCACCAGGTTCCAAGGGCCCCCTGGCTGGGTTTTGCATCCCCACACTCCCAGAGGCTGACTCCGTGGGTGCCTAGAAAGTGTGTGAGAGACGTAGGTTCCCTAGCACTCTCCTCCCCAGCAGAGACATGTGCAGGTGGTTGGGGCCTTATCCTGCGTGTCTGGGTTCCGCCCACAGCCTCAACTCAGGGAAGCAGCCCCTGAGGCAAGACCTGCTGGAGGAGCCCTGCGCGCCCGCCTGATAGGCGAGAGCACAGCCAGCAGTGTAGCGAGCCTCCTCGGGAGAAGAGGAGGCAGCCGAGCCCAGTCAAGAGGAAAGCCCTGCTTGCACGGAGCTAAGTGGGCCTCCAGTACGGCAGAGCTCTAGCTCTGCTCAGAGCCCGATCTGGCAGAGTTTCTGGCGCGAGGCTGCTCGCCGGGGGCTCGCCTTGCCCAGACTTGCCTTGCTTTTAGGCTCCCTCCCAGGAAGGAGCTGTCTGAGCGAGCCTGGGAGACGCCACTGGTGCCTTCTTGCCTCAGCTCCAATCCTGCCTTGCCTTTGCACTAGGTCCAGGCTCTTGGAGGGCTTAGGGTGGTGGGTTGCACACTGCCAAGGGCTTCAGCAGTGAGATCTGTCAGAGGGAAGGGAAGGGCAACTGCAGGCTCCTCCAGCGGTTCTTGGCCGCCAGATCAGCGCCACACGGAGAGCACCAGGCTCCCAGGGCCCTGGCTGGGTTTTCAGCCCGCACACACGGAGGCTGATTCCTTGGGTGCCCAGAAAGTGTATGACAGACGTAGGTTCCCTAGCACTCTCCTCCCCAGCAGAGACATGTGCAGGTGTTTGGGGCCTGATCCTGCGTGTCTGGGTTCCTGCCCACAGCCCCAACTCAGGGAAGCAGCCCCTGAGGCAAGACCTGCTGGAGGAGCCCTGCGCCCCCGCCTGATAGGCGAGTGCACAGCCAGCAGGGAAGCGAGCCTCCTCGGGGGAAGAGGAGGCAGCAAGTCCCGTCAAGCTGAAATCCCTGCTTACACGAAGCTAAGTGCGACTCCAGTACGGCAGATCTCTAGCTCTGTTCAGAGGCCCGATCTGGCAGAGTTCCTGGCACCAAGATGCTCTGCCATAGGCGAGCCTTGCGCAGACTTGCCTTGCTTTAAGGCTCCCTCCCAGGAAGGAGCAGGCTGTGTGAGGCTCGGAAACGCCACTGGCGCCTTCCTGGCTTCAGCTCTACCCCTGCCTTGCCTTTGCACTTAGGTCCCAAGCGTCCTTGAGGAGGGCTTAGGGGCTGGTGGGTTGCACACTGCCAAGGGCTCCAGCAGTGAAAGCTCTGTCAGAGGGAAGCGAAGGCAACAGCAGGGCTCCTTCAGCGGTTCCTTGGCCGCCCAGACAAAGCTCCGCACGGAGAGCACCAGGTTCCAAGGGCCCCTGGCTGGGTTTTGCATCCCCACACTCCCAGAGGCTGACTCCGTGGGTGCCTAGAAAGTGTGTGAGAGACGTAGGTTCCCTAGCACTCTCCTCCCCAGCAGAGACATGTGCAGGTGGTTGGGGCCTTATCCTGCGTGTCTGGGTTCCCGCCCACAGCCTCAACTCAGGGGAAGCAGCCCCTGAGGCAAGACCTGCTGGAGGAGCCCTGCGCGCCCGCCTGATAGGCGAGAGCACAGCCAGCAGTGTAGCGAGCCTCCTCGGGAGAAGAGGAGGCAGCCGAGCCCAGTCAAGAGGAAAGCCCTGCTTGCACGGAGCTAAGTGGGCCTCCAGTACGGCAGAGCTCTAGCTCTGCTCAGAGCCCCGATCTGGCAGAGTTTCTGGCGCGAGGCTGCTCGGCCGGGGGCTCGCCTTGCCCAGACTTGCCTTGCTTTTAGGCTCCCTCCCCAGGAAGGAGCTGTCTGAGCGAGCCTGGGAGACGCCACTGGTGCCTTCCTTGCCTCAGCTCCAATCCTGCCTTGCCTTTGCACATAGGTGCCAGGCGTCGTTGGGAGGGCTTAGGGGTGGTGGGTTGCACACTGCCAAGGGCTTCAGCAGTGAGAGCTCTGTCAGAGGGAAGGAAGGGCAACTGCAGGGCTCCTCCAGCGGTTTCTAGGCCGCCTAGAATCAGCGCCGCACCGAGAGCACCAGGCTCCCAGGGCCCTGGCTGGGGTTTTCAGCCCCGCACACACGGAGGCTGATTCCTTGGTGCCCAGAAAGTGTATGACAGACGTAGGTTCCCTAGCACTCTCCTCCCCAGCAGAGACATGTGCAGGTGTTGGGGCCTGATCCTGCGTGTCTGGGTTCCTGCCACAGCCCCAACTCAGGGGAAGCAGCCCCTGAGGCAAGACCTGCTGGAGGAGCCCTGCGCCCCCGCCTGATAGGCGAGTGCACAGCCAGCAGGGAAGCGAGCCTCCTCGGGGAAGAGGAGGCAGCCAGCCCCGTCAAGTTGAAAGCCCTGCTTGCACGGAGCTAAGTGCGCCTCCAGTACGGCAGAGCTCTAGCTCTGCTCAGAGCCCCGATCTGGCAGAGTTCCTGGCGCGAGGCTGCTCTGCCGGGGCTAGCCTTGCCCAGACTTGCCTTGCTTTTAGGCTGCCTCTCCAGGAAGGAGCAGGCAGCAGGAGCCTGGGAGTCGCCACTGGCGCCTTTCTTGCCTCAGCTCCAATCCTGCCTTGCCTTTGCACTTAGGTCCCAGTCCTCCTTAAGGAGAGCTTAGGGCTGGTGGGTTGCACACTGCCAAGGGCTCCAGCAGTGAGAATTCTGTCAGAGGGAAGGGAAGGGCAACTGCAGGGCTCCTCCAGCGGTTGCTTGGCCGCCCAGATTCAGCGCCACACGGAGAGCACCAGGCTCCCAGGGCCCTGGCTGGGTTTTCAGCCCCGCACACACGGAGGCTGATTCCTTGGGTGCCCAGAAAGTGTATGACAGACGTAGGTTCCCTAGCACTCTCCTCCCCAGCAGAGACATGTGCAGGTGTTGGGGCCTGATCCTGCGTGTCTGGGTTCCTGCCCACAGCCCCAACTCAGGGGAAGCAGCCCCTGAGGCAAGACCTGCTGGAGGAGCCCTGCGCCCCGCCTGATAGGCGAGTGCACAGCCAGCAGGGAAGCGAGCCTCCTCGGGGAAGAGGAGGCAGCAAGTCCCCGTCAAGCTGAAATCCCTGCTTACACGAAGCTAAGTGCGACTCCAGTACGGCAGATCTCTAGCTCTGTTCAGAGGCCCGATCTGGCAGAGTTCCTGGCACCAAGATGCTCTGCCATAGGCGAGCCTTGCGCAGACTTGCCTTGCTTTAAGGCTCCCTCCCCAGGAAGGAGCAGGCTGTGTGAGGCTCGAAACGCCACTGGCGCCTTCCTGGCTTCAGCTCTAACCCTGCCTTGCCTTTGCACTTAGGTCCCAAGCGTCCTTGAGGAGGGCTTAGGGGCTGGTGGGTTGCACACTGCCAAGGGCTCCAGCAGTGAAAGCTCTGTCAGAGGGAAGCGAAGGGCAACAGCAGGGCTCCTTCAGCGGTTCCTTGGCCGCCCAGACAAAGCTCCGCACGGAGAGCACCAGGTTCCAAGGGCCCCTGGCTGGGTTTTGCATCCCCACACTCCAGAGGCTGACTCCGTGGGTGCCTAGAAAGTGTGTGAGAGACGTAGGTTCCCTAGCACTCTCCTCCCCAGCAGAGACATGTGCAGGTGGTTGGGGCCTTATCCTGCGTGTCTGGGTTCCCGCCACAGCCTCAACTCAGGGGAAGCAGCCCCTGAGGCAAGACCTGCTGGAGGAGCCCTGCGCGCCCGCCTGATAGGCGAGAGCACAGCCAGCAGTGTAGCGAGCCTCCTCGGGAGAAGAGGAGGCAGCCGAGCCCAGTCAAGAGGAAAGCCCTGCTTGCACGGAGCTAAGTGGGCCTCCAGTACGGCAGAGCTCTAGCTCTGCTCAGAGCCCCGATCTGGCAGAGTTTCTGGCGCGAGGCTGCTCGGCCGGGGCTCGCCTTGCCAGACTTGCCTTGCTTTTAGGCTCCCTCCCCAGGAAGGAGCTGTCTGAGCGAGCCTGGGAGACGCCACTGGTGCCTTCCTTGCCTCAGCTCCAATCCTGCCTTGCCTTTGCACATAGGTGCCAGGCGTCGTTGGGGAGGGCTTAGGGGGTGGTGGGTTGCACACTGCCAAGGGCTTCAGCAGTGAGAGCTCTGTCAGAGGGAAGGGAAGGGCAACTGCAGGGCTCCTCCAGCGGTTTCTAGGCCGCCTAGAATCAGCGCCGCACCGAGAGCACCAGGCTCCCAGGGCCCCTGGCTGGGGTTTTCAGCCCCGCACACACGGAGGCTGATTCCTTGGGTGCCCAGAAAGTGTATGACAGACGTAGGTTCCCTAGCACTCTCCTCCCCAGCAGAGACATGTGCAGGTGGTTGGGGCCTGATCCTGCGTGTCTGGGTTCCTGCCCACAGCCCCAACTCAGGGGAAGCAGCCCCTGAGGCAAGACCTGCTGGAGGAGCCCTGCGCCCCCGCCTGATAGGCGAGTGCACAGCCAGCAGGGAAGCGAGCCTCCTCGGGGAAGAGGAGGCAGCCCAGCCCCGTCAAGTTGAAAGCCCTGCTTGCACGGAGCTAAGTGCGCCTCCAGTACGGCAGAGCTCTAGCTCTGCTCAGAGCCCCGATCTGGCAGAGTTCCTGGCGCGAGGCTGCTCTGCCGGGGCTAGCCTTGCCCAGACTTGCCTTGCTTTTAGGCTGCCTCTCCAGGAAGGAGCAGGCAGCAGGAGCCTGGGAGTCGCCACTGGCGCCTTTCTTGCCTCAGCTCCAATCCTGCCTTGCCTTTGCACTTAGGTCCCAGTCCTCCTTAAGGAGAGCTTAGGGGCTGGTGGGTTGCACACTGCCAAGGGCTCCAGCAGTGAGAATTCTGTCAGAGGGAAGGGAAGGGCAACTGCAGGGCTCCTCCAGCGGTTGCTTGGCCGCCCAGATTCAGCGCCACACGGAGAGCACCAGGCTCCCAGGCCCCTGGCTGGGGTTTTCAGCCCCGCACACACGGAGGCTGATTCCTTGGGTGCCCAGAAAGTGTATGACAGACGTAGGTTCCCTAGCACTCTCCTCCCCAGCAGAGACATGTGCAGGTGTTTGGGGCCTGATCCTGCGTGTCTGGGTTCCTGCCCACAGCCCCAACTCAGGGGAAGCAGCCCCTGAGGCAAGACCTGCTGGAGGAGCCCTGCGCCCCCGCCTGATAGGCGAGTGCACAGCCAGCAGGGAAGCGAGCCTCCTCGGGGAAGAGGAGGCAGCAAGTCCCCGTCAAGCTGAAATCCCTGCTTACACGAAGCTAAGTGCGACTCCAGTACGGCAGATCTCTAGCTCTGTTCAGAGGCCCGATCTGGCAGAGTTCCTGGCACCAAGATGCTCTGCCATAGGCGAGCCTTGCGCAGACTTGCCTTGCTTTAAGGCTCCCTCCCCAGGAAGGAGCAGGCTGTGTGAGGCTCGGAAACGCCACTGGCGCCTTCCTGGCTTCAGCTCTACCCCTGCCTTGCCTTTGCACTTAGGTCCCAAGCGTCCTTGAGGAGGGCTTAGGGGCTGGTGGGTTGCACACTGCCAAGGGCTCCAGCAGTGAAAGCTCTGTCAGAGGGAAGCGAAGGGCAACAGCAGGGCTCCTTCAGCGGTTCCTTGGCCGCCCAGACAAAGCTCCGCACGGAGAGCACCAGGTTCCAAGGGCCCCTGGCTGGGTTTTGCATCCCCACACTCCAGAGGCTGACTCCGTGGGTGCCTAGAAAGTGTGTGAGAGACGTAGGTTCCCTAGCACTCTCCTCCCCAGCAGAGACATGTGCAGGTGGTTGGGGCCTTATCCTGCGTGTCTGGGTTCCCGCCCACAGCCTCAACTCAGGGGAAGCAGCCCCTGAGGCAAGACCTGCTGGAGGAGCCCTGCGCGCCCGCCTGATAGGCGAGAGCACAGCCAGCAGTGTAGCGAGCCTCCTCGGGAGAAGAGGAGGCAGCCGAGCCCAGTCAAGAGGAAAGCCCTGCTTGCACGGAGCTAAGTGGCCTCCAGTACGGCAGAGCTCTAGCTCTGCTCAGAGCCCCGATCTGGCAGAGTTTCTGGCGCGAGGCTGCTCGGCCGGGGGCTCGCCTTGCCCAGACTTGCCTTGCTTTTAGGCTCCCTCCCCAGGAAGGAGCTGTCTGAGCGAGCCTGGGAGACGCCACTGGTGCCTTCCTTGCCTCAGCTCCAATCCTGCCTTGCCTTTGCACATAGGTGCCAGGCGTCGTTGGGAGGGCTTAGGGGTGGTGGGTTGCACACTGCCAAGGGCTTCAGCAGTGAGAGCTCTGTCAGAGGGAAGGGAAGGGCAACTGCAGGGCTCCTCCAGCGGTTTCTAGGCCGCCTAGAATCAGCGCCGCACCGAGAGCACCAGGCTCCCAGGGCCCCTGGCTGGGGTTTTCAGCCCCGCACACACGGAGGCTGATTCCTTGGGTGCCCAGAAAGTGTATGACAGACGTAGGTTCCCTAGCACTCTCCTCCCCAGCAGAGACATGTGCAGGTGTTGGGGCCTGATCCTGCGTGTCTGGGTTCCTGCCACAGCCCCAACTCAGGGGAAGCAGCCCCTGAGGCAAGACCTGCTGGAGGAGCCCTGCGCCCCCGCCTGATAGGCGAGTGCACAGCCAGCAGGGAAGCGAGCCTCCTCGGGGAAGAGGAGGCAGCCCAGCCCCGTCAAGTTGAAAGCCCTGCTTGCACGGAGCTAAGTGCGCCTCCAGTACGGCAGAGCTCTAGCTCTGCTCAGAGCCCCGATCTGGCAGAGTTCCTGGCGCGAGGCTGCTCTGCCGGGGGCTAGCCTTGCCCAGACTTGCCTTGCTTTTAGGCTGCCTCTCCAGGAAGGAGCAGGCAGCAGGAGCCTGGGAGTCGCCACTGGCGCCTTTCTTGCCTCAGCTCCAATCCTGCCTTGCCTTTGCACTTAGGTCCCAGTCCTCCTTAAGGAGAGCTTAGGGGCTGGTGGTTGCACACTGCCAAGGGCTCCAGCAGTGAGAATTCTGTCAGAGGGAAGGGAAGGGCAACTGCAGGGCTCCTCCAGCGGTTGCTTGGCCGCCCAGATTCAGCGCCACACGGAGAGCACCAGGCTCCCAGGTCCCCTGGCTGGGGTTTTCAGCCCCGCACACACGGAGGCTGATTCCTTGGGTGCCCAGAAAGTGTATGACAGACGTAGGTTCCCTAGCACTCTCCTCCCCAGCAGAGACATGTGCAGGTGTTTGGGGCCTGATCCTGCGTGTCTGGGTTCCTGCCCACAGCCCCAACTCAGGGGAAGCAGCCCCTGAGGCAAGACCTGCTGGAGGAGCCCTGCGCCCCCGCCTGATAGGCGAGTGCACAGCCAGCAGGGAAGCGAGCCTCCTCGGGGAAGAGGAGGCAGCAAGTCCCCGTCAAGCTGAAATCCCTGCTTACACGAAGCTAAGTGCGACTCCAGTACGGCAGATCTCTAGCTCTGTTCAGAGGCCCGATCTGGCAGAGTTCCTGGCACCAAGATGCTCTGCCATAGGCGAGCCTTGCGCAGACTTGCCTTGCTTTAAGGCTCCCTCCCCAGGAAGGAGCAGGCTGTGTGAGGCTCGGAAACGCCACTGGCGCCTTCCTGGCTTCAGCTCTACCCCTGCCTTGCCTTTGCACTTAGGTCCCAAGCGTCCTTGAGGAGGGCTTAGGGCTGGTGGGTTGCACACTGCCAAGGGCTCCAGCAGTGAAAGCTCTGTCAGAGGGAAGCGAAGGGCAACAGCAGGGCTCCTTCAGCGGTTCCTTGGCCGCCCAGACAAAGCTCCGCACGGAGAGCACCAGGTTCCAAGGGCCCCTGGCTGGGTTTTGCATCCCCACACTCCCAGAGGCTGACTCCGTGGGTGCCTAGAAAGTGTGTGAGAGACGTAGGTTCCCTAGCACTCTCCTCCCCAGCAGAGACATGTGCAGGTGGTTGGGGCCTTATCCTGCGTGTCTGGGTTCCCGCCCACAGCCTCAACTCAGGGGAAGCAGCCCCTGAGGCAAGACCTGCTGGAGGAGCCCTGCGCGCCCGCCTGATAGGCGAGAGCACAGCCAGCAGTGTAGCGAGCCTCCTCGGAGAAGAGGAGGCAGCCGAGCCCAGTCAAGAGGAAAGCCCTGCTTGCACGGAGCTAAGTGGGCCTCCAGTACGGCAGAGCTCTAGCTCTGCTCAGAGCCCCGATCTGGCAGAGTTTCTGGCGCGAGGCTGCTCGGCCGGGGCTCGCCTTGCCCAGACTTGCCTTGCTTTTAGGCTCCCTCCCCAGGAAGGAGCTGTCTGAGCGAGCCTGGGAGACGCCACTGGTGCCTTCCTTGCCTCAGCTCCAATCCTGCCTTGCCTTTGCACATAGGTGCCAGGCGTGGTTGGGGAGGGCTTAGGGGGTGGTGGGTTGCACACTGCCAAGGGCTTCAGCAGTGAGAGCTCTGTCAGAGGGAAGGGAAGGGCAACTGCAGGGCTCCTCCAGCGGTTTCTAGGCCGCCTAGAATCAGCGCCGCACCGAGAGCACCAGGCTCCCAGGGCCCCTGGCTGGGGTTTTCAGCCCCGCACACACGGAGGCTGATTCCTTGGGTGCCCAGAAAGTGTATGACAGACGTAGGTTCCCTAGCACTCTCCTCCCCAGCAGAGACATGTGCAGGTGTTGGGGCCTGATCCTGCGTGTCTGGGTTCCTGCCCACAGCCCCAACTCAGGGGAAGCAGCCCCTGAGGCAAGACCTGCTGGAGGAGCCCTGCGCCCCCGCCTGATAGGCGAGTGCACAGCCAGCAGGGAAGCGAGCCTCCTCGGGGAAGAGGAGGCAGCCCAGCCCCGTCAAGTTGAAAGCCCTGCTTGCACGGAGCTAAGTGCGCCTCCAGTACGGCAGAGCTCTAGCTCTGCTCAGAGCCCCGATCTGGCAGAGTTCCTGGCGCGAGGCTGCTCTGCCGGGGGCTAGCCTTGCCCAGACTTGCCTTGCTTTTAGGCTGCCTCTCCAGGAAGGAGCAGGCAGCAGGAGCCTGGGAGTCGCCACTGGCGCCTTTCTTGCCTCAGCTCCAATCCTGCCTTGCCTTTGCACTTAGGTCCCAGTCCTCCTTAAGGAGAGCTTAGGGGCTGGTGGGTTGCACACTGCCAAGGGCTCCAGCAGTGAGAATTCTGTCAGAGGGAAGGGAAGGGCAACTGCAGGGCTCCTCCAGCGGTTGCTTGGCCGCCCAGATTCAGCGCCACACGGAGAGCACCAGGCTCCCAGGGCCCCTGGCTGGGGTTTTCAGCCCCGCACACACGGAGGCTGATTCCTTGGGTGCCCAGAAAGTGTATGACAGACGTAGGTTCCCTAGCACTCTCCTCCCAGCAGAGACATGTGCAGGTGTTTGGGGCCTGATCCTGCGTGTCTGGGTTCCTGCCCACAGCCCCAACTCAGGGGAAGCAGCCCCTGAGGCAAGACCTGCTGGAGGAGCCCTGCGCCCCGCCTGATAGGCGAGTGCACAGCCAGCAGGGAAGCGAGCCTCCTCGGGGAAGAGGAGGCAGCAAGTCCCCGTCAAGCTGAAATCCCTGCTTACACGAAGCTAAGTGCGACTCCAGTACGGCAGATCTCTAGCTCTGTTCAGAGGCCCGATCTGGCAGAGTTCCTGGCACCAAGATGCTCTGCCATAGGCGAGCCTTGCGCAGACTTGCCTTGCTTTAAGGCTCCCTCCCCAGGAAGGAGCAGGCTGTGTGAGGCTCGGAAACGCCACTGGCGCCTTCCTGGCTTCAGCTCTACCCTGCCTTGCCTTTGCACTTAGGTCCCAAGCGTCCTTGAGGAGGGCTTAGGGGCTGGTGGGTTGCACACTGCCAAGGGCTCCAGCAGTGAAAGCTCTGTCAGAGGGAAGCGAAGGGCAACAGCAGGGCTCCTTCAGCGGTTCCTTGGCCGCCCAGACAAAGCTCCGCACGGAGAGCACCAGGTTCCAAGGGCCCCTGGCTGGGTTTTGCATCCCCACACTCCCAGAGGCTGACTCCGTGGGTGCCTAGAAAGTGTGTGAGAGACGTAGGTTCCCTAGCACTCTCCTCCCCAGCAGAGACATGTGCAGGTGGTTGGGGCCTTATCCTGCGTGTCTGGGTTCCCGCCCACAGCCTCAACTCAGGGGAAGCAGCCCCTGAGGCAAGACCTGCTGGAGGAGCCCTGCGCGCCCGCCTGATAGGCGAGAGCACAGCCAGCAGTGTAGCGAGCCTCCTCGGGAGAAGAGGAGGCAGCCGAGCCCAGTCAAGAGGAAAGCCCTGCTTGCACGGAGCTAAGTGGGCCTCCAGTACGGCAGAGCTCTAGCTCTGCTCAGAGCCCCGATCTGGCAGAGTTTCTGGCGCGAGGCTGCTCGGCCGGGGCTCGCCTTGCCCAGACTTGCCTTGCTTTTAGGCTCCCTCCCCAGGAAGGAGCTGTCTGAGCGAGCCTGGGAGACGCCACTGGTGCCTTCCTTGCCTCAGCTCCAATCCTGCCTTGCCTTTGCACATAGGTGCCAGGCGTGTTGGGGAGGGCTTAGGGGGTGGTGGGTTGCACACTGCCAAGGGCTTCAGCAGTGAGAGCTCTGTCAGAGGGAAGGGAAGGGCAACTGCAGGGCTCCTCCAGCGGTTTCTAGGCCGCCTAGAATCAGCGCCGCACCGAGAGCACCAGGCTCCCAGGGCCCCTGGCTGGGGTTTTCAGCCCCGCACACACGGAGGCTGATTCCTTGGGTGCCCAGAAAGTGTATGACAGACGTAGGTTCCCTAGCACTCTCCTCCCCAGCAGAGACATGTGCAGGTGTTGGGGCCTGATCCTGCGTGTCTGGGTTCCTGCCCACAGCCCCAACTCAGGGGAAGCAGCCCTGAGGCAAGACCTGCTGGAGGAGCCCTGCGCCCCCGCCTGATAGGCGAGTGCACAGCCAGCAGGGAAGCGAGCCTCCTCGGGGGAAGAGGAGGCAGCCCAGCCCCGTCAAGTTGAAAGCCCTGCTTGCACGGAGCTAAGTGCGCCTCCAGTACGGCAGAGCTCTAGCTCTGCTCAGAGCCCCGATCTGGCAGAGTTCCTGGCGCGAGGCTGCTCTGCCGGGGCTAGCCTTGCCCAGACTTGCCTTGCTTTTAGGCTGCCTCTCCAGGAAGGAGCAGGCAGCAGGAGCCTGGGAGTCGCCACTGGCGCCTTTCTTGCCTCAGCTCCAATCCTGCCTTGCCTTTGCACTTAGGTCCCAGTCCTCCTTAAGGAGAGCTTAGGGGCTGGTGGGTTGCACACTGCCAAGGGCTCCAGCAGTGAGAATTCTGTCAGAGGGAAGGGAAGGGCAACTGCAGGGCTCCTCCAGCGGTTGCTTGGCCGCCCAGATTCAGCGCCACACGGAGAGCACCAGGCTCCCAGGCCCCTGGCTGGGGTTTTCAGCCCCGCACACACGGAGGCTGATTCCTTGGGTGCCCAGAAAGTGTATGACAGACGTAGGTTCCCTAGCACTCTCCTCCCCAGCAGAGACATGTGCAGGTGTTTGGGGCCTGATCCTGCGTGTCTGGGTTCCTGCCCACAGCCCCAACTCAGGGGAAGCAGCCCCTGAGGCAAGACCTGCTGGAGGAGCCCTGCGCCCCCGCCTGATAGGCGAGTGCACAGCCAGCAGGGAAGCGAGCCTCCTCGGGGAAGAGGAGGCAGCAAGTCCCCGTCAAGCTGAAATCCCTGCTTACACGAAGCTAAGTGCGACTCCAGTACGGCAGATCTCTAGCTCTGTTCAGAGGCCCGATCTGGCAGAGTTCCTGGCACCAAGATGCTCTGCCATAGGCGAGCCTTGCGCAGACTTGCCTTGCTTTAAGGCTCCCTCCCCAGGAAGGAGCAGGCTGTGTGAGGCTCGGAAACGCCACTGGCGCCTTCCTGGCTTCAGCTCTACCCCTGCCTTGCCTTTGCACTTAGGTCCCAAGCGTCCTTGAGGAGGGCTTAGGGGCTGGTGGGTTGCACACTGCCAAGGGCTCCAGCAGTGAAAGCTCTGTCAGAGGGAAGCGAAGGGCAACAGCAGGGCTCCTTCAGCGGTTCCTTGGCCGCCCAGACAAAGCTCCGCACGGAGAGCACCAGGTTCCAAGGGCCCCTGGCTGGGTTTTGCATCCCCACACTCCCAGAGGCTGACTCCGTGGGTGCCTAGAAAGTGTGTGAGAGACGTAGGTTCCCTAGCACTCTCCTCCCCAGCAGAGACATGTGCAGGTGGTTGGGGCCTTATCCTGCGTGTCTGGGTTCCCGCCCACAGCCTCAACTCAGGGGAAGCAGCCCCTGAGGCAAGACCTGCTGGAGGAGCCCTGCGCGCCCGCCTGATAGGCGAGAGCACAGCCAGCAGTGTAGCGAGCCTCCTCGGGAGAAGAGGAGGCAGCCGAGCCCAGTCAAGAGGAAAGCCCTGCTTGCACGGAGCTAAGTGGGCCTCCAGTACGGCAGAGCTCTAGCTCTGCTCAGAGCCCCGATCTGGCAGAGTTTCTGGCGCGAGGCTGCTCGGCCGGGGCTCGCCTTGCCCAGACTTGCCTTGCTTTTAGGCTCCCTCCCAGGAAGGAGCTGTCTGAGCGAGCCTGGGAGACGCCACTGGTGCCTTCCTTGCCTCAGCTCCAATCCTGCCTTGCCTTTGCACATAGGTGCCAGGCGTGTTGGGGAGGGCTTAGGGGTGGTGGGTTGCACACTGCCAAGGGCTTCAGCAGTGAGAGCTCTGTCAGAGGGAAGGGAAGGGCAACTGCAGGGCTCCTCCAGCGGTTTCTAGGCCGCCTAGAATCAGCGCCGCACCGAGAGCACCAGGCTCCCAGGGCCCCTGGCTGGGGTTTTCAGCCCCGCACACACGGAGGCTGATTCCTTGGGTGCCCAGAAAGTGTATGACAGACGTAGGTTCCCTAGCACTCTCCTCCCCAGCAGAGACATGTGCAGGTGGTTGGGGCCTGATCCTGCGTGTCTGGGTTCCTGCCCACAGCCCCAACTCAGGGGAAGCAGCCCCTGAGGCAAGACCTGCTGGAGGAGCCCTGCGCCCCCGCCTGATAGGCGAGTGCACAGCCAGCAGGGAAGCGAGCCTCCTCGGGGAAGAGGAGGCAGCCCAGCCCCGTCAAGTTGAAAGCCCTGCTTGCACGGAGCTAAGTGCGCCTCCAGTACGGCAGAGCTCTAGCTCTGCTCAGAGCCCCGATCTGGCAGAGTTCCTGGCGCGAGGCTGCTCTGCCGGGGGCTAGCCTTGCCCAGACTTGCCTTGCTTTTAGGCTGCCTCTCCAGGAAGGAGCAGGCAGCAGGAGCCTGGGAGTCGCCACTGGCGCCTTTCTTCCTCAGCTCCAATCCTGCCTTGCCTTTTGCACTTAGGTCCCAGTCCTCCTTAAGGAGAGCTTAGGGGCTGGTGGGTTGCACACTGCCAAGGGCTCCAGCAGTGAGAATTCTGTCAGAGGGAAGGGAAGGGCAACTGCAGGGCTCCTCCAGCGGTTGCTTGGCCGCCCAGATTCAGCGCCACACGGAGAGCACCAGGCTCCCAGGTCCCCTGGCTGGGGTTTTCAGCCCCGCACACACGGAGGCTGATTCCTTGGGTGCCCAGAAAGTGTATGACAGACGTAGGTTCCTAGCACTCTCCTCCCCAGCAGAGACATGTGCAGGTGTTTGGGGCCTGATCCTGCGTGTCTGGGTTCCTGCCCACAGCCCCAACTCAGGGAAGCAGCCCCTGAGGCAAGACCTGCTGGAGGAGCCCTGCGCCCCCGCCCTGATAGGCGAGTGCACAGCCAGCAGGGAAGCGAGCCTCCTCGGGGGAAGAGGAGGCAGCAAGTCCCCGTCAAGCTGAAATCCCTGCTTACACGAAGCTAAGTGCGACTCCAGTACGGCAGATCTCTAGCTCTGTTCAGAGGCCCGATCTGGCAGAGTTCCTGGCACCAAGATGCTCTGCCATAGGCGAGCCTTGCGCAGACTTGCCTTGCTTTAAGGCTCCTCCCCAGGAAGGAGCAGGCTGTGTGAGGCTCGGAAACGCCACTGGCGCCTTCCTGGCTTCAGCTCTACCCCTGCCTTGCCTTTGCACTTAGGTCCCAAGCGTCCTTGAGGAGGGCTTAGGGCTGGTGGGTTGCACACTGCCAAGGGCTCCAGCAGTGAAAGCTCTGTCAGAGGGAAGCGAAGGGCAACAGCAGGGCTCCTTCAGCGGTTCCTTGGCCGCCCAGACCAAAGCTCCGCACGGAGAGCACCAGGTTCCAAGGGCCCCTGGCTGGGTTTTGCATCCCCACACTCCCAGAGGCTGACTCCGTGGGTGCCTAGAAAGTGTGTGAGAGACGTAGGTTCCTAGCACTCTCCTCCCCAGCAGAGACATGTGCAGGTGTTTGGGGCCTTATCCTGCGTGTCTGGGTTCCCGCCCACAGCCTCAACTCAGGGGAAGCAGCCCCTGAGGCAAGACCTGCTGGAGGAGCCCTGCGCGCCGCCTGATAGGCGAGAGCACAGCCAGCAGTGTAGCGAGCCTCCTCGGGAGAAGAGGAGGCAGCCGAGCCCAGTCAAGAGGAAAGCCCTGCTTGCACGGAGCTAAGTGGGCCTCCAGTACGGCAGAGCTCTAGCTCTGCTCAGAGCCCCGATCTGGCAGAGTTTCTGGCGCGAGGCTGCTCGGCCGGGGGCTCGCCTTGCCAGACTTGCCTTGCTTTTAGGCTCCCTCCCCAGGAAGGAGCTGTCTGAGCGAGCCTGGGAGACGCCACTGGTGCCTTCCTTGCCTCAGCTCCAATCCTGCCTTGCCTTTGCACATAGGTGCCATGGCGTCGTTGGGGAGGGCTTAGGGGTGGTGGGTTGCACCTGCCAAGGGCTTCAGCAGTGAGAGCTCTGTCAGAGGGAGGAAGGGCAACTGCAGCTCCTCCAGCGGTTTCTAGGCCGCAGAATCAGCGCCGCACCGAGAGCACCAGGCTCCCAGGGCCCCTGGCTGGGGTTTTCAGCCCGCACACACGGAGGCTGATTCTTGGGTGCCCAGAAAGTGTATGACAGACGTAGGTTCCCTAGCACTCTCCTCCCCAGCAGAGACATGTGCAGGTGTTGGGGCCTGATCCTGCGTGTCTGGGTTCCTGCCCACAGCCCCAACTCAGGGGAAGCAGCCCCTGAGGCAAGACCTGCTGGAGGAGCCCTGCGCCCCCGCCTGATAGGCGAGTGCACAGCCAGCAGGGAAGCGAGCCTCCTCGGGGGAAGAGGAGGCAGCCAGCCCCGTCAAGTTGAAAGCCCTGCTTGCACGGAGCTAAGTGCGCCTCCAGTACGGCAGAGCTCTAGCTCTGCTCAGAGCCCCGATCTGGCAGAGTTCCTGGCGCGAGGCTGCTCTGGCCGGGGCTAGCCTTGCCCAGACTTGCCTTGCTTTTAGGCTGCCTCTCCAGGAAGGAGCAGGCAGCAGGAGCCTGGGAGTCGCCACTGGCCTTTTGCC
>NW_017210616.1:0-2430 GCF_001704415.2 Capra hircus
ACAGGAGGCGAGAGGAACTCCAGGGTCGTGCCACCATTCCGAGTCCCCAGATGTCAGTCCATTCCAGGGAATCCTGTTTTTCCCTGTACTGCCTCGACTTTCAAGCCGAGGATCGACTCACACCACGGTGGCACGTGGGACAGCCCTGTGGGAAAGCCTCGTGGGAAAACCTCGTTGGAAAGCCTCGAGGGAAAGCCCCTGATCCCTTGATCCACGCAAAGAGAAGCGTGACACTGCTGCTGCTTCAGCTCGGGAGGAAAGCGCACGTGCATTCCCCCACTCGAGACGACGACTGACTCCCCTCGGGAGACTCCAGAAGTACCCCCCCAAGATCCATGTCAGCACTGGAGAGGAATGCTCAGGTTCCGGCACCTACTCCACACAAGATCTTTAGCCCGGCATAGACGGGAGAGGAATCCTGAGAGGCCCCCCGAGCAATTCGCAAGGGGACTGGCCTTTCCTGAGGCCACCAGAGCGGGTCCCTGAGGTCCCCGTCGTAAGTCGAGAGCACCTGCCGCAACTCGAGAAAATCCAGGAGGTTCTCCCCTCAGGCGAGATGAGGCCCATTTCCGCTTAGGCGTCTCCAGGCTAATCACATCTAACATCTGGAACTTCCAAAGGGTCCTTCACACCCTTGCTGCAACTCAAGAAGTTCCCCGACATACCCGTCTCCACTCGAGAGGAAGCACGAGAGTCCCGCCCACATCCAGAGGAGCCCCGTTTCAGCCTCCTAGCTCGAGAGGAGGGATCCTTTCCCTGCGTGCTCGGAAAGAATTCCCGGCGTTCCCGTCGCATCTCAAGAGGAGGCGCTCTCAACCGGAAAGGCGAGAGGAACTCCTGGGTCGTGCCACCATTCCCAGATCCCGCAGATGTCTAGTCCATTCCAGGGAAACCTGTTTCCCCTGCACTGCCTCGACTTTCAAGCCGAGGATCGACTCACACCACGGTGGCACGTGGGACAGCCCTGTGGGAAAGCCTCGTGGGAAAGCCTCGTTGGAAAGCCTCGAGGGAAACCCCTGATCCCTTGATCCACGCAAAGGGAAGCGTGACACTGCTGCTTCAGCTCGGGAGGAAAGCGCACGTGCATTCCCCCACTCGAGACGACGGCTGACTCCCGTGGGGGAGACTCCAGAAGTACCCCAAGATCCATGTCAGCACTGGAGAGGAATGCTCAGGTTCTGGCACCTACTCCACACAAGATCTTTGCCCCGGCATCGACGGGAGAGGAATCCCGAGAGGCCCGAGAGCAACTCGCATGGGGACTGGCCTTTCTGAGGCCACCAGAGCGGGTCCTGAGGTCCCCGTCGTAAGTCGAGAGCACCTGCCGCAACTCGAGAAAATCCAGGAGGTTCTCCCCTCCAGGCGAGATGAGGCCCATTTCCGCTGAGGCGTCTCGAGGCTAATCACACCTAACCTCTGGAACTTCCAAAGGGTCCTTCACACCCTTGCTGCAACTCAAGAAGTTCCCCGACACATACCCGTCTCCACTCGAGAGGAAGCACGAGTGTCCCACCCACATCCAGAGGAGCCCTGTTTCCGCCTCATAGCTCGAGAGCATTGATCCTTTCCCTGCATGGTCGGAAAAGAATTCACGGCGTTTCCAACGCATCTTAAGTGGAGGCGCTCTCCACAGGAAAATAGAGAGGATCCAGGGTCGTGCCACCATTCCCAGAGTCCCCCAGATGTCTCAGTCCATTCCAGGGAAACCTTTATTCCCTGCACTGCCTCGACTTTCAAACCGAGGATCGACTCACACCACAGTGGCACGTGGGACAGCCCTGTGGGAAAGCCTCGTGGGAAAGCCTCGAGGGAAAGCCACAGATCCCTTGATCCATGCGAAGGGAAGCGTGACACTGCTGCTACAGATCGGGAGGAAAGCGCACGTGCATGCCCCCAGTGGAGTAGCGGACTGACTGCCCTGAGAGACTCCAGAAGTACCCAAGATCCATGTCCAGCACTGCAGAGGAATCCTCAGGTTCCGGCACCGACTCCACACAAGATCTTAGGCACCGGCATCGAAGGGAGAGGAATCCCGAGAGGCCCCGCGCAACTCGCATGGGGACTGGCCTTTCCTGAGGCCACCAGAGCGGGTCCCTGAGGTCCCCGTCGTAAGTTGAAGAGCACCTGCCGCAACTCGAGAAAATCCAGGAGGTTCTCCCCTCCAGGCGAGGTGAGGCCCATTTCCGCTGAGGCGTCTCGAGGCTAATCACACCTAACCTCGGAACTTCCAAAGGGTCCTTCACACCCTTCTGCAAACTCAAGAAGTTCCCCGACATACCCGTCTCCACTCGAGAGGAAGCACGAAAGTTCCGCCCACATCCAGAGGAGCCCCGTTTCGCCTCCTAGCTCGAGAGGAGGGATCCTTCCCTGCGTGTTCGGGAAAGAATTCCCGGTTCCGTCGCATCTCAAGAGGAGGCGCTCTCCACAGGA
>NW_017210617.1:0-2428 GCF_001704415.2 Capra hircus
CTCTCCAGAGGAAAAGCGAGAGAACTCCAGGTTCGTGCCACCATTGCCAGAGTCCCCCAGATGTCTCAGTCCATTCCAGGGAACCTGGTTTCCCTGCACTGGCCTCGATCTTTAAGCGTCGATCGACAACCACTTGTGGCACGTGGGAAAGCACTGTGGGGAAAGCCGTGGAAAGCCTCATGGGAAAGTCTAGAGGGAAAGCCACAGATCCTTGATCCACGAAAAGGGAAGCGTGACACTGTGCTACAGCTCGGGAGGAAGCGCACGTGCATGCCCCCACTCGAGACGAGGACTTACGCTCTGGGGAGACTACAGAAGTCCCCGAAAGATCCATGTCGGCACTGGAGAGGAATCCTCAGGTTCCGGCACTGACTCCACACAAGGTCTTAGGCCCCGGCATCGACGGGAGAGGAATCCCGAGAGGCCCCCGAGCAACTCGCATGGGGACTGGGCTTTCCTGAGGCCACAGAGTGGGTGCCCTGAGGTCCCCGTCGTAAGTCGAGAGCACCTGCCGCAACTCGAGAAAATCCAGGAGGTTTCTCCCCTCCAGGCGACATGAGGCCCATTTCGCGCTGAGGTATCTCGAGGCTAATCACACCTTACCTCTGGAACTTCCAAAGGGTCCTTCACACCCTTGCTGCAACTCAAGAAGTACCCCGACATACCCGTCTCCACTCGAGAGGAGCAGGAAAGTGCCGCCCACATCAAGAGGAGGCCACGTTTCCAGCCTCCTAGCTCGAGAGGTTGATCCTTTCCCTGCGTGGTGGGGAAAGAATTCGCGGCGTTCCCGGTCGCATCTCAAGAGGAGGCGCTCTCGCAGAGGAAAAGCGAGAGGAACTCCAGGTTCGTGCCACCATTGCCAGAGTCCCCAGATGTCTCAGTCCATTCCAGGGAACCTGGTTTCCCTGCACTGCCTCGACTTTCAAGCCGAGGATCGACTCACCACAGGTGGCACGTGGGCAGCCCTGTGGGAAAGCCTCGTGGGAAAGCCTCGAGGGAAATCCACAGATCCCTTGATCCACGCGAAGGGAAGCGTGACACTGCTGCTAAGCTCGGAGGAAAGCGCACGTGCATGGCCCCACTCGAGACGAGGACTGACACCCCTGGGGAGACTCCAGAAGTACCCCAAGATCCATGTCAGCACTGGAAGGAATCCTCAGGTTCGGGCACCGACTCCACACAAGGTCTTAGGCCCCTGCATCGACGTGAGAGGAATCCCGAGAGGCCCAGAACAACTTGCATGGGGACTGATCTTTCCTGAGGCCACCACAGTGGGTCCCTGCGGTCCCTGTCGTAAGTCGAGAGCAGCTGCTGCAACTCGAGAAAATCCAGGAGGTTCTCCCTCCAGGCGAGCTGATTCCCATTTCCGCTGAGGTATCTCGAGGCTAATCACACTTTACCTCTGGAACTTCCAAAGAGTCCTTCACACCTTACTGCAACTCAAGAAGTACCCGACATACCCGTCTCCACTCGAGAGGAAGCACGAGAGTCCCGCCCACAATCCAGAGGAGCCCCGTTTCCGCCTCCTAGCTCGAGAGCAGGGATCCTTTCCCTCCGTGGTCGGGATAGAATTCCCGGTGTTCCCGTCACATCTCAAGAGGAGGCGGGCTCCACAGAAAGGCGAGAGGAACTCCACGGTCGAGCCGGGGAAGAGGGTCAGCAAGATCTCAATGTTGACAGCACCTGGAGAGGAATCCTACAGGTTCCAAAGCGCCAAGCAAAGCAGTGGCTTCCTTGATGACGTGCCACATCGTATAGGTCTTAGGCCCCTACGCTGCATCGACGGGATGAGATATAGCCGAGAGGCACCGCAGAAAGAAATCAACTGGCTACTGAACTGGGTTAACTCGATTCGTCCTGAGGCCACCACAGTGGTTACCCTCGCGTGTGGCCATGTCCCGAACAGTCGACTGAGCAGAACCTGCTGCAACTCGAGGTGAAGTAATCAGGAGAGTTCTCCTCTCCAGGCGAGCTGATTCCCTAATTTCCGCTCGAGATGTATCCGTCGAGTGCTAAATCACAGCCTTATACCGTCTGGAACTTCCAAAGAGAATCTTCACCTACCCTTACACTGCAAAACTTTTTCAAAGAAGTACACTGGGATAGTGGCGCGGGAGAGTAACGTCGACATAACCCAGTCTCACACAATGCGAAGAAGGAAGCACGAAGTACGGAGTCCGACCCGACATCCAGAGGAGCTCCGTTCCGCCTCCTAGCTCCAGGAGGTCAGGGAGTCCCTTTCCTCCGTGGTCGGGATAGAAATTCCCGTGTTCCCCGTCACATCTCAAGGAGGAGGCGGGCTCCACAGGAAGAAGGCGGATGAGGAACTCCACGGTCGACGCAACCATTCCAGAATCGCTCATGAAGTCTGCAGTCCATTCCAGCAACCTGTTTCCCTGCACTGCGTCGACTTTCAAGCCTGGAGGGA
>NW_017210618.1:0-2426 GCF_001704415.2 Capra hircus
AAGCCTCGAGGGAAAGCCACAGATCCCTTGATCCATGCGAAGGGAAGCGTGACACTGCTGCTACAGATCGGGAGGAAAGCGCACGTGCATGCCCCCAGTGGAGTAGCGGACTGACTGCCCTGAGAGACTCCAGAAGTACACCAAGATCCATGTCAGCACTGCAGAGGAATCCTCAGGTTCCAGCACCGACTCCACACAAGATCTTAGGCACCGGCATCGAAGGAGAGGAATCCCGAGAGGCCCCCGAGCAACTCGCATGGGGACTGGCCTTTCCTGAGGCCTCCAGAGCGGGTCCCTGAGGTCCCGTCGTAAGTTGAGAGCACCTGCCGCAACTCGAGAAAATCCAGGAGGTTCTCCCCTCCAGGCGAGATGAGGCCATTTCCGCTGAGGCGTCTCGAGGCTAATCACATCTAACATCTGGAACTTCCAAAGGGTCCTTCACACCCTTGCTGCAACTCAAGAAGTTCCCCGACATACCGGTCTCCACTCAAGAGTAACATGAGGAGTCCCGCCCATTTCCAGAGTGGCCCCGTTTCCGACTGCTAGCTCGAGAGGAGGGATCCTTTCCCTGCGTGGTCGGGAAAGAATTCCTAGCATTCCTGTCGCATCTCAAGAGGAGGGCGCTCTCCACAGGAAGACGAGAGGAACTCCAGGATCAGGCCCCATTCCCAGAGTCCCCCTGATTTCTCAGGCCATTGCAGGGAAACCTGTTTTCCCTGCACTGCCTCGACTTTCAAGGGAGGATCGACTCACACCACGGTGGCACGTGGGACAGCCCTGTGGGGAAGCCTCGTGGGAAAGCCCTGTGGGAAAGCCTCGAGGGAAAGCCCCTGATCCCTTGATCCACGCAAAGGGAAGCGTGACACTGCTGCTTCGCTCGGGAGGAAAGCGCACGTGCATTCCCCCACTCGAGACGACGACTGACTCCCCTGGGGAGACTCCAGAAGTACCCCAAGATCCATCTCAGCACTTGAGAGGAATGCTCAGGTTCCGGCACCTACTCCACACAAAGATCTTAGGCCCCGGCATCCACTGGAGAGGAATCCCGAGAGGCCCCGAGCAACTCGCATGGGGACTGGCCTTGCCTGAGGCCACCAGAGCGGGTCCCTGAGGTCCCCGTCGTAAGTCGAGAGCACCTGCCGCAACTCTCGAGAAAATCCAGGAGGTTCTCCCCTCCAGGCGAGATGAGGCCCATTTCCGCTGAGGCGTCTCGAGGCTAATCACACCTAAACTCTGGAACTTCCAAAGGGTCCTTCACACCCTTGCTGCAAACTCAAGAAGTTCCCGACATACCCGACTACACTCGAGAGGAAGCACGAGAGTCCCGCCCACATCCAGAGGAGCCCCGTTTCCGCCTCCTAACTCGAGAGGAGGGATCCTTTCCCTGCGGGTCGGGAAAGAATTCCCGGCGTTCCCGTCACACCTCAAGTGGAGGCGCTCTCCCACAGGAAAGGCGAGAGGAACTCCCGGGTTGTGCCACATTCCCAGAGTCCCCCAGATGTGTCAGTCCATTCCAGGGAAACCTGTTTTCCCTGCACTGCCTCGACTTTCAAGCCGAGGATCGACTCACACCTCGGTGGCACGTGGGACAGCCCTGTGGGAAGGCCTCGTGGGAAAGCCTCGAGGGAAAGCCACAGATCCCTTGATCCACCGCGACGGGAAGCGTGACACTGCTGTTACAGCTCGGGAGGTAAGCGCACGTGCATACCCGCACTCGAGACGACGAGTGACTCCCCTGGGGAGACTCCAGAAGTACCCCAGGATCCATGTCAGCACTGGAGAGGAATCCTCAGGTTCCGGCACCGGCTCCAAACAAGGTCTTTAGGCCTGCATCGAAGGGAGAGGAATCCCGAGAGGCCCCCGAGCAACTTGCATGGGACTGGCCTTTCCTGAGGCCACCAGAGCGGGTCCCTGAGGTCCCCGTCGTTAGTCGAGAGCACCTGCCACACATCGAGAAAATCCAGGAGGTTCTCCTTCCAGGCGAGATAAGGACCATTTCCGCTGAAGGTGTCTCAAGGCTAATCACACCTAACCTCTGGAACTTACAAAGGGTCCTTCACACCCTTGCTGCAACTCAAGAAGATCCCCAACATACCCGTCTCCACTCGAGAAGGACGAGAGTCCCGCCCAAATTCAGAGGAGCCCCGTTTCCGCCTCCTAGCTCGAGAGGAGGGATCCTTTCCATCAGTGATCGGGAAAGAGTTCCCAGTGTTTCCGGTGCATCTCAAGAGGAGGCGATCTCCACAGGAAAGGCGAGAGGAACTCCAGGGACGTGCCACCATTCCCTAAGTCCCCCAGATGTCCCAGTCCATTCCAGGGACACCTGTTTTCCCTGCACTGCCTCTACTTTCAAGCCGAGGATCGACTCACACCACTGTGGCACGTGGGGACAGCCCTGTGGGAAAGCCTCGTGGGAAAGCCTCGAG
>NW_017210619.1:0-2426 GCF_001704415.2 Capra hircus
CGCATCGGACTTGCCTTACCTGAGGCCACCAGAGCGGGTCCCTGAGGTCCCGTCGTAAGTTGAGAGCACCTGCCGCAACTCGAGAAAATCCAGGAGGTTCTTCCCCTCCAGGCGACATGAGGCCAATTAGCGCTGAGGCAACAAGAGGGTAATCACACTTAAACTCTGGAACTTCCAAAGGGTCCTTCACACCCTTGCTGCAACTCAAGAAGTTCCCTGAACATACCCGTCTCCACTCAAGAGGAACCTGAGGGTCCCCGCCCATATCCAGAGGTGGCCCCGGTTCCACCTGCCTAGCTCGAGAGGAGGCATCCTTTCCCTGCGTGGTCCGCGGAAAGAATTCCTAGCGTTCCCGTCTCATCTCAAGAGTAGGCGCTCTCCACAGGAAAGGCGAGAGGAACTCCAGTATCAGCCCCATTCCAGAGTCCCCCAGATATCTCAGTCCAATCCAGGGAAACCTGTTTTCCCTGCACTGCCTCGACTTTCAAGCCGAGGATGGACTCACACCGCGATGGCACGTTGGACAGCCCTGTGGGAAAGCCTCGTGGAAAGCCTCGTGGAAAGCATCGAGGGAAAGCCACAGATTCCTTGATCACACGTAGGGAAGGTGACACTGCTGCTACAGCTCGGGAGGAAAGCGCACGTGCATGCCCCCACTCGAGACGAGGACTGACTCCATGGGGAGACTCCAGAAGTACCCAAGATCCATGTCAGCACTGGAGAGGAATCCTCAGGTTCCGGCACAGACTCCACACAAGGTCTTAGGCCCCGGAATTGACGGGAGAGGAATCCGAGAGGCCCCGAGCAACTCGCATGGGGACTGGCCTTTCCTGAGGCCACCAGATCGGGTCCCTGAGGTCCCCGTCGTAAGTCGAGAGCACCTGCCGCAACTCGAGAAAATCCAGGAGGTTCTCCCCTCCAGGCGAGATGAGGCCCATTTCCGCTGAGGCGTCTCGAGGCTAATCACATCTAACATCTGGAACTTCCAAAGGGTCCTTCACACCCTTGCTGCAACTCAAGAAGTTCCCCGACATACCCGTCTCCACTCGAGAGGAAGCACGAGAGTCCGCCCACATCCAGAGGAGCCCCGTTTCCGCCTCCTAGCTCGAGAGGAGGATCCTTTCCCTGCGTTGTCGGGAAAGAATTCCCGGCGTTCCCATCGCATCTCAAGAGGGAGGCGCTCTCCACAGGAAAGGCGAGAGGAACTCCAGGGTCGTACCACCATTCCCAGAGTCACCTGAATGTCTCAGTCCATTCCAGGGAAACTGTTTTCCCTGCACTGCGTCGACTTTCAAGCCGAGGATCGACTCACACCACGGTGGCACGTGGGACAGCCTGTGGGAAAGCCTCGTGGGAAAGCCTCGAGGGAAAGACACAGATCCCCTTGATCCACGCGAAGGGAAGCATGACACTGCTGCTACAGCTCGGGAGAAAGCGCACGTGCATGCCCCCCTCTCGAGACGAGGACTGACTGCCCTGGGGAGACTCCAGAAGTACCCTAAGATCCATGTCTGCACTGGAGAGGAATCCTCAGGTTCCGGCACGACTCCACACAAGGTCTTAGGCCCCAGCATCGACGGGAGAGGAATCCCGAGAGGCCCCGAGCAACTCGCATGGGGACTGGCCTTTCCTGAGGCCACCAGAGCGGATCCCTGAGGTCCCCGTCGTAAGTCGAGAGCACCTGCCGCAACTCGAGAAAATCCAGGAGGTTCTCCCCTCCAGGCGAGATGAGGCCCATTTCCGTTGAGGCAACTAAGGGTAATCACACTTTAACTCTGGAACTTCCAAAGGGTCCTTCACACCCTTGCTGCAACTCAAGAAGTTCCCCGACATACCCGTCTCCACTCAAGAGGAATCGAGAGTCCGGCCATATCCAGAGTGGCCCCCGTTTCGCCTGCTAGCTTGAGAGGAGGGATCCTTTCCCTGCGTGGTGGGAAAGAATTCCCGGCGTTCCCGTCGCATCTCAAGAGGAGGTGCTCTCCACAGGAAAGGCGAGAGGAACTCGAGGGTCGTGCCACCATTTCCTGAGTCCCCCAGATGTCTCAGTCCATTCCAGGGAAAACTGCTTTTTCCTTCACCTGCCTCGACTTTAAAGCGAGGATCGACTCACACCCACCGTGGCACGTGGGAAAGCCCTGTGGAAAGCCTCGTGGGAAAAAGCCTCATGGGAAAAGTCTAGAGGGAAAGACACAGATCCCTTGATCCACGAAAAGGTAAGCGTGACACTGCTGCTACAGCTCGGAGGAAACCCCACGTGCATGCCCCCACTCGAGACGAGGACTGACTCCCCTGCGGGAGACTCCAGAAGTACCCAAGATCCATGTCAGCACTGGAGAGGAATCCTCAGTTACCCGGCACCGACTCCACACAAGGTCTGAGGCCCCTGACATCGACCGGAGACGAATCCGAGAGGCCCCCGAGCAACT
>NW_017210620.1:0-2424 GCF_001704415.2 Capra hircus
GTGGCACGACCCTGGAGTTCCTCTCGCCTTTCCTGTGAGAGAGCCTCCTCTTGAGATGCGACGGAAATGCCGGGAATTCTATCCGACCACGCAGGGAAAGGATCCCTCCTCTCGAGCTAGGAGGAGGAAACGGGTGTTGCTCTGGATGTGGGCGGGACGCTCGGGTTCCTCTTGAGTGGAGACGGGTATGTCGAGGAACTTCTTGAGTTGCAGCAAGGTGTGAAGGACCCTTTGGAAGTTCCAGGGTTTAAGTGTGATTACCGCCTAGTTGCCTCAGAGAAATGGGCCTCATCTAGCCTCGAGGGGAGAACCTCCTGGATTTTCTCGAGTTGCGGCAGGTGCTCTCGACTTACGACGAGGGCCTCAGGGACCCGCTCTGGTGGCCTCAGGAAAGGCCAGTCCCCATGCGAGTTGCTCGGGGGCTCTCGGGATTCCTCTCCCGTCGATGCCGGGGCCTAAGACCTTGTGTGGACTCAGTGCCGGAACCTGAGGATTCCTCTCCAGTGCCGACATGGATCTTGGGGTTCTTCTGGAGTCTCCCCAGGGGAGTCAGTCCTCGTCTCGAGAGGGGGGCATGCACGTGCGATTTCCTCCGGAGCTGTAGCAGCAGTGTCTCGCTTCCCTTCGCCGTGGATCAATGGGTTTGTGGCTTTCCCTCGAGGCTTTTCCCCGAGGCTTTCCCACGAGGCTTTCCCACGAGCTTTCCCACAGGGCTGTCCCACGTGCCACCGTGGTGTGAGTTGATCCTCGGCTTGAAAGTCGACGCAGTGCAGGGGAAAACAGGTTTCCGTGAAATGGACTGAGACATCTGGGGACTCTGGAATGGTGGCACGACCCTGGAGTTCCTCTCGCCTTTCCTGAGGAGAGCGCCTCCTCTTGAGATGTGACGGGAACACCCGGTATTCTATCCGACCACGCAGGAAAGGATCCCTCCTCTCGAGCTAGGAGGGCGGAAAACGGGGCTCCTCTGGATGTGGGCAGGCCTCTCGTGCTTCCTCTCGAGTGGAGACAGGTATGTCAGGGAACTTCTTGAGTTGCAGCAAGGACGTGAAGGGACCCTTTGAAGTTCCAGAGGTCAGGTGTGATAAGCCTTGAGTCGCCTCTGCGGAAATGGCCTCATCTCGCCTGGAGGGAGAACCTCCTGGATTTTCTCGAGTTGCGGCAGGTGCTCTCGACTTACGACAGGGACCTCAGAGACCCGCTCTGGTGGCCTCAGGAAACACCAGTCCCCATGCGAGTTACTCAGGGCCCTCTCGGGTTCCTCTCCCGTCGATGCCAGGGCCTAAGACCTTGTGTGGAGTCGGTGCCGGAACCTGAGGATTCCTTTGCAGTGCTGACAAGGATCTTGGGGTACTTCTCCAGTCTCCCCACGGGAGTCAGTCCTCATCTCGAGTGGGGCATGCACGTGCGCTTTCCTCCCGAGCTGTAGCAGCAGTGTCACGCTTCCCTTCGCGTGGATCAAGGTATCTGCGGCTTTCCCTCGAGGCTTTCCACGAGTCTTTTCACGAGGCTTTCCCACGAGACTTTCCCACAGGGCTGTCCACGTGCCACCGTGGTGTGAGTCGATCCTCGGCTAGAAAGTCGAGCAGTGCAGGGAAACAGGTTTCCGTGGAATGGACTGAGACATCTGGGGCGACTCTGCGAATGGTGGCACGACACTGGAGTTCCTCTCGCCTTTCCTGTGGAGAGCGCCTCCTCTTGAATTGCGATGGGAACTCGGTGAATTCTTTCCAGACAACGCACGGAAAGGATCCCACCTCTGGAGCTAAGAGGCAGAAATGGGGCTCCTCTGGATGTGGTGGACTCTCGTGCTTCCTCTCGAGTGCAGACGGATATGTCGGAGAACTTCTTGAGTTGCAGCAAGGGTGTGAAGGACCCTTTGGAAGTTCCAGAGTTAGGTGTGATTAGCCTTGAGACGCCTCAGCGGAAATGGGCCTCATCTCGCCTGGAGGGAGAACCTCCTGGATTTTCTCGAGTTGCGGCAGGTGCTCTCGACTTACGACTGGGACCTCAGGGACCCGCTCTGGTGGCCTCAGGAAAGGCCAGTCCCCATGCGAGTTGTTCGGCGGGCCTCTCGGGATTCCTCTCCCGTCGATGCTGCGGGCCTAAGATCTTGTGTGGAGTCAGTGAGGGAACCTGAGGATTCCTCTCCAGTGCCGACATGGATCTTGGGGTACTTTTGGAGTCTCACCAGGGCAGTCAGTCCTCGTCTCGAGTGGGGTCCTGCTCGTGCGCTTCCTCCCGAGCTGTAGCAGCACTGTCGCGCTTCCCTTAGCGTCGATCAAGGTATCTGTGTCTTTCCCTCGAGGCTTTCCCACGAGGCTTTTCCCACAGGGCTGTCCCACGTGCCACGGTGGTGTGAGTTGATCCTCGGCTTGAAAGTCGATGCAGTTCAGGGAAAACAGTTTTCCCTGGAATGGACTG
>NW_017210621.1:0-2423 GCF_001704415.2 Capra hircus
TCTCTTTTGCTGCGTCGCATACAGGGTTATCGTTACCATCTTTCTAAATTCCATATATATGCGTTCAGTTTCAGTTCAGTCGCTCAGTTGTGTCCGACTCTTTGCGACCCATGAGTCGCAGCACGCCAGGCCTCCCTGTCCATCACCAACTCCCAGAGTTCACTCAGACTCACGTCCATCGAGTCAGTGATGCCATCCAGCCATCTCATCCTCTGTCGTCCCCTTCTCCTCCTGCCCCCAATCCCTCCCAGCATCACAGTCTTTTCCAATGAGTCAGCTCTTCACATGAGGTGGCCAAAGTACTGGAGTTTCAGCTTTAGCATCATTCCTTCCAAAGAAATCCCAGGGCTGATCTCCTTCAGAATGGACTGGTTGGATCTCCTTGCAGTCCAAGGGACTCTCAAGAGTCTTCTCCAACACCACAGTTCAAAAGCATCAATTCTTCAGCACTCAGCTTCTTCACAGTCCAACTTCACATCCATACATGACCACTGGAAAAACCATAGCCTTGACTAGACGGACCTTAGTCGGCAAAGTAATGTCTGCTTTTCAATATGCTATCTAGGTTGGTCATAACTTTTCTTCCAAGGAGTAAGCATCTTTTAATTTCATGGCTGCAGTCACCATCTGCAGTGATTTTGGAGCCCAAAAATAAAGTCTGACACTGTTTCCACTGTTTCCCATCTATTTCCCATGAAGTGATGGGACCGGATGCCATGATCTTCATTTTCTGAATGTTGAGCTTTAAGCCAACTTTTTCACTCTCCTCTTTCACTTTCATCAAGAGGCTTTTGAGTTCCTCTTCACTTTCTGCCATAAGGGTGGTGTCATCTGCATATCTGAGGTTATTGATATTTCTCCCAGCAATCTTGATTCCAGCTTGTGTTTCTTCCAGCCAGCATTTCTCATGATGTACTGTGCATAGAAGTTAAATAAGCAGGGTGACAATATACAGCCTTGATGTACTCCTTTTCCTATTTGGAACCAGTCTGTTTGTTCCATGTCCAGTTCTAACTGTTGCTTCCTGACCTGCATACAGGTTTCTCAGGAGCAGGTCAGGTGGTCTGGTATTCCCTCTTTCAGAATTTTCCACAGTTTATTGTGATCCACACAGTCAAAGGCTTTGGCATAGTCAATAAGCAGAAATAGATGTTTTTCTGGAACTCTCTTGATTTTTCCATGATCCAGCGATTTTTGGCAATTTGATCTCTGGTTCCTCTGCCTTTTCTAAACCAGCTTGAACATCAGGGAGTTCACAAGTTCACGTATTGCCAAAAGCCTGATATGGAGAGAGTTCAGAAAAACATTATTTCTGCTTTATTGACTATGCCAAAGCCTTTGACTGTGTGGATCACAATAAACTGTGGAAAATTCTGAAAGAGATGGGAATACCAGACCACCTGACTGGCTCCTGAGAAACCTGTATGCAGGTCAGGAAGCAACAGTTAGAACTGGACATGGAACAACAGACTGGTTCCAAATAGGAAAAGGAGTACATCAGGCTGTATATTGTCACCTGCTTATTTAACTTCTATGCAGTACATCATGAGAAATGCTGGCTGGAAGAACACAAGCTGGAATCAAGACTGCTGGGAGAAATATCAATAACCTCAGATATGCAGATGACACCACCCTTATGGCAGAAAGTGAAGAGGAACTCAAAAGCCTCTTGATGAAAGTGAAAGTGGAGAGTGAAAAAGTTGGCTTAAAGCTCAACATTCAGAAATGAAGATCATGGCATCTGGTCCCATCACTTCATGGGAAATAGATGGGGAAACAGTGGAAACCGTGTCAGACTTTATTTGGGGGGGGGCTCCAAAATCACTGCAGATGGTGACTGCAGCCATGAAATTAAAAGATGCTTACTCCTTGGAAGAAAAGTTATGACAACCTAGATAGCATATTGAAAAGCAGAGACATTACTTTGCCGACTAAGCTCCGTCTAGTCAAGGCTATGGTTTTTCGGTGGTCATGTATGGATGTGAGAGTTGGACTGTGAAGAAGGCTGAGTGCTGAAGAATTGATGCTTTTGAACTGTGGTGCTTGGAGAAGAGTCTTGAGAGTCCCTTGGACTGCAAGGAGATCCAACCAGTCCATTCTGAAGGAGATCAGCCCTGGGATTTCTTTGGAAGGAATGATGCTAAAGCTGAAACTCAGTACTTTGGCTACCTCATGTGAAGAGCTGACTCATTGGAAAAGACTGTGATGCTGGGATTGGGGGCAGGAGGAGAAGGGGACGACAGAGGATGAGATGGCTGGATGGCATCACTGACTCGATGGACGTGAGTCTGAGTGAACTCTGGGAGTTGGTGATGGACAGGGAGGCCTGGCGTGCTGCGACTCATGGGGTCGCAAAGAGTCGGACACAACTGAGCGACTGAACTGAACTGAACGCATATATATGGAATTTAGAAAGATGGTAA
>NW_017210622.1:0-2423 GCF_001704415.2 Capra hircus
CTTCCTTGCCTCAGCTCCAATCCTGCCTTGCCTTTGCACATAGGTGCCAGGCGTCGTTGGGGAGGGCTTAGGGGGTGGTGGTTGCACACTGCCAAGGGCTTCAGCAGTGAGAGCTCTGTCAGAGGGAAGGGAAGGGCAACTGCAGGGCTCCTCCAGCGGTTCTAGGCCGCCTAGAATCAGCGCCGCCACCGAGAGCACCAGGCTCCCAGGGCCCCTGGCTGGGGTTTTCAGCCCCGCACACACGGAGGCTGATTCCTTGGTGCCCAGAAAGTGTATGACAGACGTAGGTTCCCTAGCACTCTCCTCCCCAGCAGAGACATGTGCAGGTGGTTGGGGCCTGATCCTGCGTGTCTGGGTTCCTGCCCACAGCCCCAACTCAGGGGAAGCAGCCCCTGAGGCAAGACCTGCTGGAGGAGCCCTGCGCCCCCGCCTGATAGGCGAGTGCACAGCCAGCAGGGAAGCGAGCCTCCTCGGGGAAGAGGAGGCAGCCCAGCCCCGTCAAGTTGAAAAGCCCTGCTTGCACGGAGCTAAGTGCGCCTCCAGTACGCGGCAGAGCTCTAGCTCTGCTCAGAGAGCCCCCGATCTGGCAGAGTTCCTGGCGCGAGGCTGCTCTGCCGGGGGCTAGCTTGCCCAGACTTGCCTTGCTTTTAGGCTGCCTCTCCAGGAAGGAGCAGGCAGCAGGAGCCTGGAGTCGCCACTGGCGCCTTTCTTGCCTCAGCTCCAATCCTGCCTTGCCTTTGCCACTTAGGTCCCAGTTCCTCCTTAAGGAGAGCTTAGGGGCTGGTGGGTTGCACACTGCCAAGGGCTCCAGCCAGTGAGAATTCTGTCAGAGGGAAGGGAAGGGCAACTGCAGGGCTCCTCCAGCGGTTGCTTGGCCGCCCAGATTCAAGCGCCACACGGAGTAGCACCAGGCTCCCAGGTCCCCTGGCTGGGGTTTTCAGCCCCGCACACACGGAGGCTGATTCCTTGGGTGCCCAGAAAGTGTATGACAGACGTAGGTTCCCTAGCACTCTCCTCCCCAGCAGAGACATGTGCAGGTGTTTGGGGCCTGATCCTGCGTGTCTGGGTTCCTGCCCACAGCCCCAACTCAGGGGAAGCAGCCCCTGAGGCAAGACCTGCTGGAGGAGCCCTGCGCCCCCGGCCTGATAGGCGAGTGCACAGCCAGCAGGGCAAGCGAGCCTCCTCGGGGGAAGAGGAGGCAGCAAAGTCCCGTCAAGCTGAAATCCCTGCTTACACGAAGCTAAGTGCGACTCCAGTACGGCAGATCTCTAGCTCTGTTCAGAGGCCCGAATCTGGCAGAGTTCCTGGCACCAAAGATGCTCTGCCATAGGCGAGCCTTGCGCAGACTTGCCTTGCTTTAAGGCTCCCTCCCCAGGAAGGAGCAGGCTGTGTGAGGCTCGGAAACGCCACTGGCGCCTTCCTGGCTTCAGCTCTACCCCTGCCTTGCCTTTTGCACTTAGGTCCCAAGCGTCCTTGAGGAGGCTTAGGGGCTGGTGGGTTGCACACTGCCAAGGGCTCCAGCAGTGAAAGCTCTGTCAGAGGGAAGCGAAGGGCAACCAGCAGGGCTCCTTCAGCGGTTCCTTGGCCGCCCAGACAAAGCTCCGCACGGAGAGCACCAGGTCCAAGGGCCCCTGGCTGGGTTTTGCATCCCCACACTCCCAGAGGCTGACTCCGTGGGTGCCTAGAAAGTGTGTGAGAGACGTAGGTTCCCTAGCACTCTCCTCCCCAGCAGAGACATGTGCAGCGTGGTTGGGGCCTGATCCTGCGTGTCTGGGTTCCCGCCCACAGCCTCAACTCAGGGGAAGCAGCCCCTGAGGCAAGACCTGCTGGAGGAGCCCTGCGCCGCCCGCCTGATAGGCGAGAGCACAGCCAGCAGTGTAGCGAGCCTCCTCGGAGAAGAGGAGGCAGCCGAGCCCAGTCAAGAGGAAAGCCCTGCTTGCACGGAGCTAAGTGGGCCTCCAGTACGGCAGAGCTCTAGCTCTGCTCAGAGCCCCGATCTGGCAGAGTTTCTGGCGCGAGGCTGCTCGGCCGGGGCTCGCCTTGCCCAGACTTGCCTTGCTTTTAGGCTCCCTCCCCAGGAAGGAGCTGTCTGAGCGAGCCTGGGAGACGCCACTGGTGCCTTCCTTGCCTCAGCTCCAATCCTGCCTTGCCTTTGCACATAGGTGCCAGGCGTCGTTGGGGAGGGCTTAGGGGGTGGTGGGTTGCACACTGCAAGGCCTTCAGCAGTGAGAGCTCTGTCAGAGGGAAGGGAAGGGCAACTGCAGGGCTCCTCCAGCGGTTCTAGGCCGCCTAGAATCAGCCCGCACCGAGAGCACCAGGCCTCCCAGGGCCCCTGGCTGGGGTTTTCAGCCCCGCACACACGGAGGCTGATTCCTTGGGGTGCCCAGAAAGTGTTATGACAGACGTAGGTTCCCTAGCACTCT
>NW_017210623.1:0-2421 GCF_001704415.2 Capra hircus
TGGGATATACTGGGAAAAGTTGGAGAAAAAAGTATATAACTGAAATTGCCACTATGTTTTTCTTTTTTTATTAACATACTAAGCTTAGTTCTGTTCAGTTCAACTCAGTCATGTCCAACTCTTTGCAACCCCATGAACTTCAGCACGCCAGGCTCCTGTCCATCACCAACTCCTGGAGCCACCCAACTCATGTCCATTGAGTCAGTGATGCCATCCACCATCTCATCCTCTGTTGTCCCCTTCTCCTCCCTTCAATCTTTCCCAGCATCAGGTCTTTTCAAATGAGTCATCTTCCATCAGGTGGCAAAGTATTGGAGTTTCAGCTTCAACATCAGTCCTTCCAATGAACACCAGGACTGATCTCCTTTAGAATGGACTGGTTGGATCTCCTTGCAGTCCAAGGGACTCTCAAGAGTCTTCTCCAACACCACAGTTCAAAAGCATCAATTCTTCGCGCTCAGCTTTCTTTATAGTCCAACTCTCACATCCATACATGACCACTGGAAAAACCATAGCCTTGACTAGACGGACCTTTGTTGGCAAAGTAATGTCTCTGCTTTTTAATATGCTAGGTTGGTCATAACTTTCCTTCCAAGGAGTAAGCGTCTTTTAATTTCATGGCTGCAGTCACCATCTGCAGTGATTTTGGAGCCCAAAAATAAAGTCAGCCACTGTTTCCACTGTTTCCCCATCTATTTGCCATGAAGTGATGGGACGGATGCCATGATCTTAGTTTTCTGAATGTTGAGCTTTAAGCCAACTTTTTCACTCTCCTCTTTCACTTTCATCAAGAGGCTTTTTTTAGTTCCTCTTCACTTTCTGCCATAAGGGTGGTGTCATCTGCATATCTGAGGTTATTGATATTTCTCCTGGCAATCTTGATTCCAGCTTGTGCTTCTCCAGCCAGCATTTCTCATGATGTACTCTGCATAGAAGTTAAATAAGCAGGGTGACAATATACAGCCTTGACGACTCCTTTTCCTATTTGGAACCAGTCTGTTGTTCCATGTCCAGTTCTAACTGTTGCTTCCTGACCTGCATACAGGTTTCTCAAGAGGCAGGTCAGGTGGTCTGGTATTCCCATCTCTTTCAGAATTTTCCACAGTTTATTGTGATCCACACAGTCAAAGGCTTTGGCATAGTCAATAAAGCAGAAATAGATGTTTTTCTGGAACTCTCTTGCTTTTTCCATGATCCAGCGATGTTGGCAATTTGATCTCTGGTTCCTCTGCCTTTTCTAAAACCAGCTTGAACATCTGGAAGTTCACGGTTCACGTATTGCTGAAGCCTGGCTTGGAGAATTTTGAGCATTACTTTACTAGCATGTGAGATGAGTGCAATTGTGCAGTAGTTTAGCATTCTTTTCAATTGGAATGAAAACTGACCTTTTCCAGTCCTGTGGCCACTGCTGAGTTTTCCAAATTTGCTGGCATATTGAGTGCAGCACTTTCACAGCATCATCTTTTAGGATTTGAAATAGCTCAACTGGAATTCCATCACCTCCACTAGCTTTGTTCATAGTGATGCTTCCTAAGGCCCACTTGACTTCACATTCCAGGATGTCTGGCTCTAGGTGAGTGATCACACCATCGTGATTATCTGGGTCATGAAGATCTTTTTTGTACAGTTCTTCTGTGTATTCTTGCCACCTCTTCTTAATATCTTCTGCTTCTGTTAGGTCCATACCATTTCTGTCCTTTATTGAGCCCATCTTTGCATGAAATGTTCCCTTGGTATCTCTAATTTTCTTGAAGAGATCTCTAGTCTTTCCCATTCTATTTTTTCCTCTATTTCTTTGCACTGATCTGAGGAAGGCTTTCTTATCTCTCCTTGCTATTCTTTGGAACTCTGCATTCAAATGGTATATCTTTCCTTTTCTCCTTTGCTTTTCCCTTCTTTTCTTTTCACAGCTATTTGTAAGGCCTCCTCAAACAGCCATTTTGTTTTTGCATTTCTTTTCCTTGAGGATGGTCTTGATCCCTGTCTCCTGTACAATGTCACAAACCTCCGTACTAAGCTTAGAGATGAATCGAACCGATTGTTTCCCTAAATCAAAGCAATAGATTGAAAGGCTATTCTTTTTCAGAAGTCTTTGAAAACTGACAGGCAGGAAGGTCAAAGGCAAAGCACCTGCTAACTTTCTGCGCCCTCACTCTGCCCTCCTGCTTCCACTCTGGACATGCCATCCTTCTTTGTGTCATCACCTCGACCTCAGGATGTGCTCGGAAACCAGTTCTTTTGTTGCCCTGTTACTCTGACAGGTTCTTCAGTGACCTCACTGCATATCCATATAAGCATGACGTTCAATGATCAAGATTAATATAACACAATTACCACTCAGAAACAGCTATTTATCCTTTCACTAATTTAACAAACAAGTTTTTGAGCTGGTTCTATGGTATGTCACCTCTGGCACGAGCA
>NW_017210624.1:0-2420 GCF_001704415.2 Capra hircus
AGCAACTCGCATGGGGTCTGGCCTTTCCTAGGCCACCAGAACGTCCCTGAGGTCCCGTTTTAAGTTGAGAGCACCTGCCGCAACTCGAAAAAATCCAGGAGTTCTCCCTCCAGGGCTAGTGAGGCCCATTTCCGCTGAGGCGTCTCGAGGCTAATCACACCTAAAACTCTGGAACTTCCAAGGTCCTTCACACCCTTGCTGCAACTGAAGAAGTTGCCCGACATACCCGTCTCAACTCGAGAGGAAAGCACGAGAGTCCCGCCACATCCAGAGGAGCCACCGTTCCGACTCCTAGCTCGAGAGGAGGGATCCTTTCCCTGCGTGGTAGGGAAAGAATTCCCGGCGTTCCCGTCGCATCTCAAGAGGAGGCGCTCTCCACAGGAAAGGCGAGAGGAACTCCAGGGTCATGCCACCATTCCCAGAGTCCCCCAGATGTCTCAGTCCATTCCAGGGAAACCTGTTTTCCCTGCACTGCCTCGACTTTCAAGCGAGGATCGACTCACACAACGGTGGCACGTGGGACAGCCTGTGGGAAAGCCTCGTGGGAAAGCCTCGAAAAGCCTCGAGGGAAACCTAGAATCCCTTGATCCACGCGAAGGGAAGCGTGACACTGCTGCTACAGCTCGGGAGGAAAACGCACGTGCATGCCCCACTCGAGACGAGGACTGACTCCCCTCTAGAGACTCCAGAAGTACCCCAAGATCCATGTCAGCACTGGAGAGGAATACTCAGGTTCCGGCACCGTCTCCACACAAGGTCTTAGTCACAGCATCTACGGGAGAGAATCCGAGAGGCCACTGAGCAACTCGCATGGGGACTGGACTTTCCTGAGGCCACCAGAGCGGGTCCCTGAGGTCCCCGTCGTAAGTCGAGAGCACCTGCCGCAACTCGAGAAAAATCCAGGAGGTTCTCCCATCCAGGCGAGATGAGGCCCATTTCCGCTGAGGCGTCTCGAGCTAATCACATCTAACCTCTGGAACTTTGAAAGGGTCCTTCACACCCTTGTTGCACTCAAGAAGTTCCCCGACATACCATCTCCACTCGAGAGGAAGCACGAGAGTCCCGCCCACTTCCAGAGGAGCCCCGTTTCCGACTCCTAGCTCGAGAGGAGGATCCTTTCCGTGCGTGGTCGGGAAAAGAATTCCCGGCCATCCCGTCCCATCTCAAGAGAGGCGCTCTCCACAGGAAAGGCGAGAGGAACTCCAGGGTCGTGCCAAATTCCCAGAGTCCCCCAGATGTCTCAGTCCATTCCAGGGAAACCTGTTTTCCCTGCACTGCCTCGACTTTCAAGCCGAGGATCGACTCACACCAGGGTGGCACGTGGGACAGCCCTGTGGGAAAGCCTCGTGGGAAGCCTCGTGGGAAAGCCTCGAGGGAAAGCCACAGATCCCTTGATCCACGCGAAGGGAAGCGTGACACCGCTGCTACAGCTCGGAGGAAAGCGCACGTGCATGCCACCACTCGAGATGAGGACTGACTCCCCTGGGGAGACTCCAGAAGTACCCAAGGTCCATGTCAGTACTGGAGAGGAAACCTCAGGTTCCCGCACCGACTCCACACAAGGTCTTAGGCCCGGCATCGACGGGAGAGGAATCCCGAGAGGCCCCGAGCAACTCGCATGGGGACTGTCCTTTCCTGAGGCCACCAGAGAGGGTCCCTGAGGTCCCCGTCGTAAGTCGAGAGCACCTGCCGCAACTCGAGAAAATCCAGGAGGTTCTCCCCTCCAGGCGAGATGAGGCCCATTTCCGCTGAGGCGTCTCGAGGCTAATCACACCTAACCTCTGGAACTTCCAAAGGGTCCTTCACACCCTTGCTGCAACTCATGAAGTTCCCCGACATACCCGTCTCCACTCGAGAGGAAGCACAAGAGTCCCGCCCACATCCAGAGGAGCCCCGTTTCCGCCTGATAGATCCAGAGGAGGATCCTTTCCCTGCGTGGTCGGGAAAGAATTCCCGGCGTTCCCGGCACATCTCAAGAGGAGGCGCTCTCCAAAGGAAAGGCAAGATGAACTCGAGGGTCGTGCCACCATTCCCAGAGTCCGCCAGAAAATTCCTTGTCGGGAATTTAATTGGCCTTCCACGTAAACCTAGCTATTCAGCCTTTTTCCTCCAGTTAATCTTCTTACTACCCTATAATTTCTTAATCTAATCTTACATTAATAATTACACAAGACCTTCCACGTCAACGCCGTCCATCCGTCGAATTCCCTGGATGCAGCGGTGATGGACACCGGCACACTGAGCTATCTGGGGGACTCTTGGAATGATGTCACGACACTGGAGTTTCTCTCGCCTTTCCTGTGGAGAGCGCCTCCTCATGAGATGCCGACGGGAACACCGAGGCGGAAACGGGCTCCTCTGCATGTGGGCGGGACTCTGCGTGCTTCCTCTCGAGTGGAGTCAGGTATGTTGGGGGAATT
>NW_017210625.1:0-2420 GCF_001704415.2 Capra hircus
AGACATGTGCAGGTGTTTGGGGCCTGATCCTGCGTGTCTGGGTTCCTGCCCACAGCCCAACTCAGGGGAAGCAGCCCTGACAGACCTGCTGGAGGAGCCCGCGCCCCCGCCTGATAGGCGAGTGCACAGCCAGCAGGGAAGCGAGCCTCCTCGGGGAAGAGGAGGCAGCAAGTCCCGTCAAGCTGAAATCCCTGCTTACACGAAGCTAAGTGCGACTCCAGTACGGCAGATCTCTAGCTCTGTTCAGAGGCCCGATCTGGCAGAGTTCCTGCACCAAGATGCTCTGCCATAGGCGCCTTGCGCAGACTTGCCTTGCTTTAAGGCTCCCTCCCAGGAAGGAGCAGGCTGTGTGAGGCTCGAAACGCCACTGCGCCTTCCTGGCTTCAGCTCTACCCCTGCCTTGCCTTTGCACTTAGGTCCCAAGCGTCCTTGAGGAGGGCTTAGGGGCTGGTGGGTTGCACACTGCCAAGGGCTCCAGCAGTGAAAGCTCTGTCAGAGGGAAGCGAAGGGCAACAGCAGGGCTCCTTCAGCGGTTCCTTGCCGCCCAGACAAAGCTCCGCACGGAGAGCACCAGGTTCCAAGGGCCCTGGCTGGGTTTTGCATCCCCACACTCCCAGAGGCTGACTCCGTGGGTGCCTAGAAAGTGTGTGAGAGACGTAGGTTCCCTAGCACTCTCCTCCCCAGCAGAGACATGTGCAGGTGGTTGGGGCCTTATCCTGCGTGTCTGGGTTCCCGCCCACAGCCTCAACTCAGGGGAAGCAGCCCCTGAGGCAAGACCTGCTGGAGGAGCCTGCGCGCGCCCGCCTGATAGGCGAGAGCACAGCCAGCAGTGTAGCGAGCCTCCTCGGGAGAAGAGGAGGCAGCCGAGCCCAGTCAAGAGGAAAGCCCTGCTTGCACGGAGCTAAGTGGCCTCCAGTACGGCAGAGCTCTAGCTCTGCTCAGAGCCCGATCTGGCAGAGTTTTGGCGCGAGGCTGCTCGGGGGGGCTCGCCTTGCCCAGACTTGCCTTGCTTTTAGGCTCCCTCCCCAGGAAGGAGCTGTCTGAGCGAGCCTGGGAGACGCCACTGGTGCCTTCCTTGCCTCAGCTCCAATCCTGCCTTGCCTTTGCACATAGGTGCCAGCGTCGGTTGGGGAGGGCTTAGGGGGTGGTGGGTTGCACACTGCCAAGGGCTTCAGCAGTGAGAGCTCTGTCAGAGGGAAGGGAAGGGCAACTGCAGGGCTCCTCCAGCGTTTCTAGGCCGCCTAGAATCAGCGCCGCACCGAGAGCACCAGGCTCCCAGGGCCCCTGGCTGGGGTTTTCAGCCCCGCACACACGGAGGCTGATTCCTTGGGTGCCCAGAAAGTGTATGACAGACGTAGGTTCCCTAGCACTCTCCTCCCCAGCAGAGACATGTGCAGGTGTTTGGGGCCTGATCCTGCGTGTCTGGGTTCCACAGCCCCAACTCAGGGGAAGCAGCCCCTGAGGCAAGACCTGCTGGAGAGCCCTGCGCCCCGCCTGATAGGCGAGTGCACAGCCAGCAGGGAAGCGAGCCTCCTCGGGGAAGAGGAGGCAGCAAGTCCCCGTCAAGCTGAAATCCCTGCTTACACGAAGCTAAGTGCGACTCCAGTACGGCAGATCTCTAGCTCTGTTCAGAGGCCCGATCTGGCAGAGTTCCTGGCACCAAGATGCTCTGCCATAGGCGAGCCTTGCGCAGACTTGCCTTGCTTTAAGGCTCCCTCCCCAGGAAGGAGCAGGCTGTGTGAGGCTCGGAAACGCCACTGGCGCTTCCTGGCTTCAGCTCTACCCTGCCTTGCCTTTGCACTTAGGTCCCAAGCGTCCTTGAGGAGGGCTTAGGGGCTGGTGGGTTGCAACTGCCAAGGGCTCCAGCAGTGAAAGCTCTGTCAGAGGGAAGCGAAGGGCACAGCAGGGCTCCTTCAGCGGTTCCTTGGCCGCCCAGACAAAGCTCCGCACGGAGAGCACCAGGTTCCCAAGGGCCCCTGGCTGGGTTTTGCATCCCCACACTCCAGAGGCTGACTCCGTGGGTGCCTAGAAGTGTGTGAGAGACGTAGGTTCCCTAGCACTCTCCTCCCCAGCAGAGACATGTGCAGGTGGTTGGGGCCTTATCCTGCGTGTCTGGGTTCCCGCCCACAGCCCAACTCAGGGGAAGCAGCCCTGAGGCAAGACCTGCTGGAGGAGCCCTGCGCGCCCGCCTGATAGGCGAGAGCAAGCCAGCAGTGTAGCGAGCCTCCTCGGGAGAAGAGGAGGCAGCCGAGCCAGTCAAGAGGAAAGCCCTGCTTGCACGGAGCTAAGTGGGCCCTCCAGTACGGCAGAGCTCTAGCTCTGCTCAGAGCCCGATCTGGCAGAGTTTCTGGCGCGAGGCTGCTCGGCCGGGGCTCGCCTTGCCAGACTTGCCTTGCTTTTAGGCTCCCTCCAGGAAGGAG
>NW_017210626.1:0-17750 GCF_001704415.2 Capra hircus
GCTCTGGAATGGTGAGTTGCGCTTCCTCTTGCCTTTCCGGTGGAGAGCGCCTCCTCTTGAGATGCGACGGGAACGCCGGGAATTCTTTCCCGACCACGCAGGGAAAGATCCCTCTCTCGAACTATGAGACGGAAACGGGGCTCCTCTGGATGTGTGGCGGGACTGTCGTGCTTCCTCTCGAGTGGAGACGGGTATGTCGGGCAACTTCTTGAGTTGCAGCAAGGGTGTGAAGGACCTTTTGGAAATTCAAGAGGTTAGGTGTGATTAGCGTCGAATCGCCTCAGCAGAAATGGGCCTAATCTCGCCTGGAAGGGAGAACCTCCTGGATTTTCTCGAGTTGCGGCTGGTGCTCTCGACTAACGACGGGGACCTCAGGGACCCGCTCTGGTGGCCTCAGGAAAGGCCAGTACCCATGCGAGTTGCTCGGGGCCTCTCGGATTCCTCTCCCTTCGATGCCGGGCCTTTAGACCTTGTTTGGAGTCGGTGCCGGAACCTGAGGATTCCTCTCAGTGCTGACATGGATCCTGGGGTACTTCTGGAGTCTCCCAGGGGAGTCAGTCCACGTCTCGAGTGGGGGCATGCACGTGCGCTTTCCTCCCGAGCTGTAGCAGCATTGTCACCCTTCCCTTTGCGTGGATCAAGGGATCTGTGGCTTTTCCTCGACGCTTTCCACGAGGCTTCCCACGAGGCTTTCCCACAGGGCTGTCCCGTGCCACCATGGTGTGAGTGGATCCTCGCTTGAAAGTCGAGGCAGTGCAGGGAAAACAGGTTTCCCTGGAATGGACTGAGACATCTGGGGGACTCTGGGAATGGTGGCACGACCCTGGAGTTCCTCTCGCCTTTCCTGTGGACAGCGCCTCCTCTTGAGATGCGACGGGAACGCCGGGAATTCTTTCCGACCACGCAGAAAAGGATCCCTCCTCTCGAACTTGGAGGCGGAAAAGGGGCTCCTCTGGATGTGGCCGGGACTCTCGTGCTTCCTCTCGAGTGGAGACTGGTATGTTGTGGAACTTCTTGAGTTGCAGCAAGGGTGTGAAGGATCCTTTGGAATTCCAGAGGTTAGGTGTGTTTAGAGTCGAGACGCCTTAGCGGAAATGGGCCTCATCTCTCCTGGATGGGAGAATCTCCTGGATTTTTTCGAGTTGCGGTACTTGCTTTCGCCTTACGACGGGGAGCACTGGGACCCGCTCTGGTGGCCTCAGGAAAGGCCAGTCCCCATGCGAGTTGCTCGGGGGCCTCTCGGGATTCCTCTCCCGTCGATGCCAGGGCCTAAAGACCTTGTGTGGAGTCGGTGCCTGCCGGGGTCCAGCCCCAGTGGATCCAGGTAATTTGAAGGGTGGACGGCGTTGGCTTGGAAAGACTTGTTTGTTTATTAATGTAAGATTAGATTAAGAAACTATAGTGTAGTAAGAAGATTAAGTGGAGGAAGAGGGCTGAATAGCTTGGTTTACGTGGAAGGCCAATAAAATTCCAGACAAGGAATTTGCACCATCTACGGTTGGGCCACCGGCGCACGCTTGAATATCTAAGGGTGCCTCGCCTTAAGCTCCCTTTCGTGCGGGTCTTAACAGCCGGGGCAAGTAAGTAGACCTGGCGAGCCTCCGCGCCCCAGATGGAGATTCAGCCTGAAGTTAAAGTAAAGAGCAGAGAGAGGGAAGGGGAGAGAAGAAGAGAGAGAGAGAGACATGGGGGGAGCCAGAGTCCCAAGAAACCAGGCCGAGAGACTAGTTCGAGAAACTGGCCCCCATCCTTTATTGTTCAGAAGGCCTTTTATACTTTTGATAAAACACGGAGATCATTGGGTAACACAAAATTATGGAGCGTTCGCAACCCAGATTCTTTCCGTATATCATTTTGTATACAAAAGGTCTCAGGTGATTTACATTATCTTTTGGCCAAGAGGCTTGTTAACACTTTTTGGCTCTCTTCCTTAATGAATGATAATTTTGTTTCCCCTGAAGTGTTTTTTTTTTTTTAATCTGCATCTCCTTAAAGCATTAAAGTTACATCTCTATAGAACAAAGGTGCAGTGGGATATAACAAAGAAGGTACTTAACTCAAAGATCTAATGTTGCTAATACCAGGTCTACTACTTGTTTTTCTATATACCAACTATATCTAAAAATAAAGGATATGAAAATTTGGCAGCAAGCATTGACCCAAAAAATGAAACCTTTAATCAGCTCCTATTCTAAAGATTTTGACTCCTCGGAAGCTCCTACATTCCTAGGATGTTTTAAGCTTCCTGTGCCTCCTGCCTCAGGAGGCTTCAAACAATCACATGCGCAGCTGTACGAGTCCTGCAGGCAGGCTAGAAAGCCATCGGAGGGGTTTTTGGATTGAAACACTCTTTCAAATGCAGAAGACTAAAGCCCTGATTTGACTTTTTCCAGAAAATGTCAGAAGAGTGGAAAAGCAGAGCACAAAAGCCGGCAGATTTTTGTTGGGGTACGTGCTTAGGAATTTCCAGAGGGATCCCTGAAGTCTGAGCACGCCTTGCGTATGTCAGCTTCCTTCCTCATGACCTTGTCACGGGCGGGATTCCTCACACTGGCTCCCAGCATCTCACCCTGTTTTATTTTAAATAATTAATTATTTATGTTTAAAATCAGGTGCAGTTCTGGTCGCGAGATTCCGAATGCTCTGCCGAAGAATCTAGACAATACAGGGAAGAATGATTACGAGGAGCAAGATTATAAAGAGTAGACAGAATAGTCTTTCCAGAAATGAAGTTAGAGAAAGTGTGGAAAAAGTCATTGGCTTCTCCTGAGGTGGTAAAATCTAATCGGGAGTGTTCCAAGGTCTGAATCTGGTTATGCAGTTTCCCTAAGTCTAAACTAATATCTGAGCTGTTCCAAAACACCTAAAACTTGATTTTTTAACATATTGGGCATTTACACTTGTTGAGTCAATGACCGCTGCCATAGTAACAATAACAGTTATTGTAACACAGCAAGAACATAATTATCATATCAATAAGTTGTTACAGTTACAGGACATCTTTAAAACCACAAAAGAGCAGACATTACTTTGAGGAGTTAAACAAGATGAAAACATCCATGGTTGACAAGTCGCTACATTAGGTACGTTAAGTTTTCTGGAATCATTGGTGAAAAGAAGAACATAAGGAGAGGATAGACAAGCCAAAATAGAGTAAATAGAGTCATTTTCTGGTTGGAGTTTGCGCTGCAGCAGCTGTTAGTCCCGCCGGGATCTTGATGTTTCTTTTGCCTCTTCTGCCGGTGGGAGCAGCGGCCTTCACCCCGCCCTCTGACACTGGCGCTGTAACGGGGCTGCGAGTGCGGTGCACTGGGTTCCGTCAGTCAGGCTGGCCCCGCCCGCAGCTTTTGGTGCACGGCTGTTTCCCGCGGCGGTGGCGGCAGAGAAGTTCCCTTTTTCTTTTGTGGCGAATCAGTCTGTCCGGGATCCAAATTGACGAATCTGCACCCTGTGGAAAAAATATAAACACTTCCTCGACCCGCAGCAAATTCTGGGTCGGGATCTTTTTGTTATCTGGAGATCTTTTTGCTTTACCAATGGCTTTTTATTTTACTGTTCCAAACGAATCAGCATTTAACTTATTACAAAGAGAACATGTTGTAAAATCTGATGGGGGAAAACTATACTTAATTTCTCCTTTTTTAATTTTTGAATTAACAAAGCACGTGAGGGTAAATGATGCAAGATCTGATCACAAGAATTTCCTATAGCAATCTGCCAATCATCAAACATTTGAAAAAGCATCAAGTTGTTTTTTGTTATATGGAATTACAATTTTTGATGGCTCTTTACTGAACAATTTAATAAATCAGTATGCTTGAATTAATCTTTTAAATTAATATGGCAGTAATTTTTTCTTAGGCAGAGGCCATTGTTCCACCAAGTTGGGATAAGATAAAACTATTTTTTGGGGGGTCATTAGATGGAACCAATGGGCCTTCTTGTCACAAGCATCCTGTAGGTATACATTTTGTGGCAAGAATAATTTAATCTCCTTTTTTGGCAATATTAATCTTAATTAACTGATCATTTAAAGCCTCATTCACTTTAACGAAAGCCAACTGTGTCACACTAGTCAACTTTTTCTTAGAACTGGGATTAGGATTGTTATTTTTTCAGCAATCAAACAAAAGGCTTTAAATCTACAAAAGTCAGTTTTAAATGTGGGCATATCCAATTAATATCAACTAATAATTTTTGGAAATCATTTAAAGTTAGTAAACAATCTCTCAGCAGCTTTAAAAGGACATTATCAGTTTTTAAAACTTTTGGCAGACCCAAATATAAGAAGCAAGAAAAGCTTTTTTAATGATCTTTTTATAACCCAAATCTGGTCTATAGCCTTTTAGATGACAAGTAGCCATTTAATCTTTGCTTGAATACTTCCAGCAACGGGGAGCTCACTATTCACCAAGGTTTTAAACTCTCTCTCACCTCTTACTCTATAGCATTTTTATCCTGCATACCACCTTTTCTAATCCCACCAACTCCTTTTCAGTAGTATATGTTGGCCAGGAGCTGCGCTAGTCTCTCAGCAATCTAAGAAACGTCTTGTCTATTGTCTAACAGCCATGACATTTTATATCTTTAAAAAATCTTTTAAAGGCCAAGAAGCTGCAATTTTTTGCACCCAAAAAGCTAGATCTAGATCCTCTGGGGCTTTTTTTGTCTGGTTTTTCTGTCTGGTAATAAGGTAAAAGCAAAAGCTGTGCTATTTTTTAATTTTAATTACACAGTTTTAGCAGGTGGCGATATCAAAACTTCAATTTTTTAGTATAATCAGAATTTACTACACAAGAACTACCGAAATTTTTTGAAAAGAAAGCAAGCTATGCCCCAGCACAAGTCTTACAATGTCCTCAGGAAGGGGACTAGCCACTGGAATCTGAGTCAGGAGCTATTATTATTAAGGTGGTGGAACTGAGGTCCAGGCCTGAGCTACCTGGGGTTGTTTGGTACGGCTTGTTATCTCTGTTTAGCAAGACATTTTGGCAAAAAATGTTCTATTTGGCCTCAAGAGAAACATTTTGCATTTGTAAAGTCCTTTTTATTACGAATATTTTTCTTTTTTTTTCCTGTTTTTCTTCCTTTTTCTTTTTTTTGTTGGGTGAGACCCCTCCTGAGGGGATTTTATGCAAGGAGCAAGCTCTGTTTTAAAAGCTCTTTTGCTCAAAAATATTGTCACTATCGTTTTCAAACTTAAGCAATGTTCTGGGAGGCTTTGGATATAAAGTGGGGAGTTCTTAAGCCCTGGGGAGGCGCAAGCAGAGGTTGCAGTGGTCGCCTTAAATAAGACAACTCTTTTAAAGGTTTGGTTTGTGTAGAGGGGGAGGGGGCTCTCCAGGGCGCTCGGCCGCTGCGTCCTATAAGCACCCTCCTTCCTCGGGAGGAAGAGTACAGTCTCTCTCCTTTTGTTTGCCAATGGCAGAAAATATGATCTGCGTAATAGGTGGAGACCCACTACGATCCACTGCTATAGTCTCTCCCATAGGCTATCTAACTAACAGCCTCATGACGGGGGTCCAGAACATTTGTAATAATATTTTACAGAGCAAAAGCTTTTACAGGCCCATGCAAAGTATAATTAGTTTTTAGCTGTTTTATTACCTTTATCCAAGTATCTAAATCTCTTTTCTGGAAACCAAGGACATTGGTCTCGTAACACGAGCCTTTTAATCTTTAATTTGTCTTTTTTGTTTAACAGTTACAAAATTACTTGTATAAAGAGGTGTCATTGTTTTGAGTCATTGTTACCCGTGTCAGAAAATTAAGAGTTATAGAAAAGTCTGCCTTGACAAAAAGGTTTTACCTTAGCCAAGGGGGGTTTTGTTTTAAACCCTAAGATAGCAGGTTTCTTTTCAACCTCTAGAGCACCAGGTTTCTCTTAAACCCTTGAACACTTCCCACTCGTCCTCACCCTGTCTATCCTACAGGGGGGTCCGTGGCACCCTGAGTGGGGTCCTAGCCGTCCCGAACACTCAACACTGGGGGAGTACCCGAAAGTACTCCGGGGGGAGTGATTAAGTCACTCCGGGGGGAGCAACAGAGAGTGCTCCGGGGGGAGCAACAGAGAGTGCTCCGGGGGGAGCTTTTGCTCCGAGGAACCTACCTTTGAATAGCCTGTTCCGGGCACCACTTGCTGGGGTCCAGCCCCGGTGGATCCAGGGAATTCGAAGGGTGGACGGCGTTGGCGTGGAAAGACTTGTTTGTTTATTAACGTAAGATTAGATTAAGAAACTATAGTGTAGTAAGAAGATTAAGTGGAGGAAGAGGGCTGAATAGCTTGGTTTACGCGGAAGGCCAATAAAATTCCAGACAAGGAATTTGCACCATCTACGTTGGGCCACCGGCGCACGCTTGAATATCTAAGGGTGCCTCGCCTTAAGCTCCCTTTCGTGCGGGTCTTAACAGCCGGGGCAAGTAAGTAGACCTGGCGAGCCTCCGCGCCCCAGATGGAGATTCAGCCTGAAGTTAAAGTAAAGAGCAGAGAGAGGGAAGGGGAGAGAAGAAGAGAGAGAGAGAGACATGGGGGGAGCCAGAGTCCCAAGAAACCAGGCCGAGAGACTAGTTCGAGAAACTGGCCCCCATCCTTTATTGTTCAGAAGGCCTTTTATACTTTTGATAAAACACGGAGATCATTGGGTAACACAAAATTATGTAGCGTTCGCAACCCAGATTCTTTCCGTATATCATTTTGTATACAAAAGGTCTCAGGTGATTTACATTATCTTTTGGCCAAGAGGCTTGTTAACACTTTTTGGCTCTCTTCCTTAATGAATGTTAATTTTGTTTCCCCTGAAGTGTTTTTTTTTTTTAATCTGCATCTCCTTAAAGCATTAAAGTTACATCTCTATAGAACAAAGGTGCAGTGGGATATAACAAAGAAGGTACTTAACTCAAAGATCTAATGTTGCTAATACCAGGTCTACTACTTGTTTTTCTATATACCAACTATATCTAAAAATAAAGGATATGAAAATTTGGCAGCAAGCATTGACCCAAAAAATGAAACCATTAATCAGTCCTATTCTAAAGATTTTGACTCCTCGGAAGCTCCTACATTCCTAGGATGTTTTAAGCTTTCTGTGCCTCCTGCGGTCAGGAGGCCTCAAACAATCACATGCGCAGCTGCACGAGTCGTGCAGGCAGGCTAGACAGCCATCGGAGGGGTTTTTGGATTGAAATACTCTTTCAAATGCAGAAGACTAAAGCCCTGAATTTGACTTTTTCCAGAAAATGTCAGAAGAGTGGAAAAGCAGAGCACAAAAGCCGGCAGATTTTTGTTGGGGTACGTGCTTAGGAATTTGCAGAGGGGTCCCTGAAGTCTGAGCACGCCTTGTGTATGTCAGCTTCCTTCCTCATGACCTTGTCACGGGCGGGATTCCTCACACTGGCTCCCAGCAGGTGCCGGAACCTGAGGATTCCTCTCCAGTGCTGACATGGATCTTGGGGTACGTCTGGAGTCTCCCCAGGGGAGTCAGTCCTCGTCTCGAGTGGGGGCATGTACATGCGCTTTCCTCCCCAGCTGTAGCAGCAGTGTCACGCTTCCCTTCGCGTGGAACAAGGGGTCTGGGCATTCCCTCGAGGCTTTCCCAAAAGGCTTTCCCCCTGAGGCTTTCCCACAGGGCTGTCCCACGTGCCACCGTGTTGTGAGTCGATCCTCGGCTTGAAAGTCGAGGCAGTGCAGGGAAAACTGGTTTCCCTGGAATGGACTGAGACATCTGGGGGGACTCTGGGAATGGTGGCACGGCCCTGGAGTTCCTCTCGCCTTTCCTGTGGAGAGCGCCTCCTCTTGAGATGCGACGGGAACGCCAGGGAATTCTTTCCCGACCACGCAGGTAAAGGATCCCTCCTCTCGAGCTAGGAGCCCGAAACGGGGCTCCTCTGGATGTGGGCGGGACTCTCGTGCTTCCTCTTGAGTGGAGACGGGTATGTCGGCGGAACTTCTTGAGTTTCAGCAAGGGTGTGAAGGTTCCTTTGGAAGTTCCAGAGTTTAGGTGTGAATAGCCTCTAGTCGCCTCAGCGGAAATGGGCCTCATCTCGCTTGGAACGGAGAACCTCCTGGATTTTCTCGAGTTGCGGCTGGTGCTCTCGACTTACGACGGGGACCTCTGGGAACCGCTGTGGTGGCCTCAGGAAAGGGCAGTCCCCATGCGAGTTGCTCGGGGGCCTCTCGGGATTCGTCTCCCGTCGATGTCAGGGCCTCAGACCTTGTGTGGAGTCGGTGCCGGTATCTGAGGATTCCTCTCCAGTGCTGACATGGATCTTGGGGTACTTCTGGAGTCTCCCCAGGGGAGTCAGTCCTGGTCTCGAGTGGGGGCATGCACGTGGGGTTTCCTCCCGAGCTGTAGCAGCAGTGTCACGCTTCCCTTCGCCTGGATCATGGGATCTGTGGCTTTCCCTCGAGGTTTTCTCAGGATACTTTCCCACGAGGCTTTCCCACAGGGCTGTCCCACATGCCACCGTGGTGTGAGTCGATCCTCAGCTTGAAAGTCGAGGCAGTGCAGGGAAAACAGGGTTCTGTGGAATGGAATGAGACATCTGGAGGAGTGTGGGAACGGTGGCACGAACCTGGAGTTCCTCTCCCGTTTCAAGTTGAGAGCGCCTCCTCTTGAGATGCGACGGGAACTCCGGGAATACTTTCCCGACCACGCAGGGAAAGGATCCCTCCTCTAGAGCTATGAGGAAGAAACGGGGCTCCTCTGTATGTGGGCGGGACTCTCGTCCTTCTTCTCGAGTGGAGTCGGGTATGACGGGGAACTTCTTGAGTTGCAGCAAGGGTGTGAAGGACCCTTGGGAAGTTCCAGAGGTTAGGTGTGATTAGCGTCGAGACGCCTCAGGGAAATGGGCCTCATCTCGCCTGGAGGGGAGAACCTCCTGGATTTTCAAGAGTTGTGGCCGGTGCTCTCGACTTACCATGGGGACTTCAGGGACCCGCTCTGGTGGCCTCTGGAAAGGCCAGTCCCCATGCCAGTTGCTCGGGGGCCTCTCGGGATTCTTCTCAGGGCGATGCCGGGGCCTAAGACCTTGTGTGGAGTCGGTGCCGGAACCTGAGGATTCCTCTCCTGTGCTGACATGGATCTTGGGGGTACTGCTGGAGTCTTCCCAGGGGAGTCACTTCTCGTCTCGAGTGGGGGCATGCACGTGCGCTTTCCTCCCCGAGCTGTAGCATCATTGTAACGCTTCCCATCGCGTGGATCAAGGGATCAGGGGCTTTCCCTCGAGGCTTTCCGACGAGGCTTGCCCACAGGGCTGTGCCAGTTCCACCGTGGTGTGAGTCGATCTTTGGCTTGAAAGTCGACGCAGTGCAGGGAAAACAGGTTTCCCTGGAATGGACTGAGACATCTGGGGGACTCTGGGAATGGTGGCACGACCCTGGAGTTCCTCTCGCCTTTCCTGTGGAGAGCGCCTCCTCTTGAGATGCGACGGGAACGCTGGAAATTCTTTCTCGACCCCGCAGGGAAAGGATCCCTCCTCTCGAGCTAGGAGGCGGAAACGGGGCTCCTCTGGATGTAGGCGGGACTCTCGTGCTTCCTCTCGAGTGGAGACGGGTATGTCGGGGAACATCTTGAGTTGCAACAAGGGTGTGAAGGACCCTTTGTAAGTTCCAGAGGTTTGGTGTGATTAGCCTCGAGACGCCTCAGCGGAAATGGGCCTCATCTTGACCTGAGGGGAGAACATCCTGGAAGTTCTCGAGTTGTGGCAGGTGCTCTCGACTTACGACGGGGACCTCAGGGACCCGCTTCTGGTGGCCCAGGAAAGGGCCAGTCCCCATGCGAGTTGCTCGGGGCCTCTCGGGATTCCTCTCCGTCGATGCCGGGGCCGAAGATCTTGTGTGGAGTGGATGCCGGTACCTGAGGATTCCTCTCCAGTGCTAACGTGGATCTTGGGGTACTTCTGGAGTCTCCCCTGGGGAGTCAGTCCTCATCTCGAGTGGGGGCATGCACGTGGGTTTTCCTTCCGTGCTGTAGTAGCAGTGTCATGCTTCCCTTCGCGTGGATCAAGGGATCTGTGGCTTTCCCTCGAGGCTTTCCCACGAGGCTTTCCCACAGGGCTGCCCCACGTGCCACTGTGGTGTGAGTCGATCCTAGGCTTGAAAGTCGAGGCAGTGCAGGGAAAACAGGTTCCCTGGAATGGACGGAGACATCTGGGGGACTCTGGTAATGGTGGCACGAACCTGGAGTTCCTCTCGCTTTTCCTCTGGAGAGCGCCTCCTCTTGAGATGCGACGGGAACGCCGCGAATTCATTCCCGACCACGCAGGGAAAGGATCAAACCTCTCGAGCTAGGAGGCGGAAACGTGGCTCCGCTTGATGTGGGCGGGACTTTCCTGCTTCCTCTCGAGTGGAGACGGGTATGTCGGGGAACTACTTGAGTTGCTGCAAGGGTGTGAAGGACCCTTTGGAAGTTCCAGAGGTTACGTGTGATTTGCCTGGAGACGCCTCAGCGGAAATGGGCCTCATCTCGCCTGGAGGGGAGAACCTCCTGGATTTTTTCGAAGTTGCGGCAGGAGCTCTCGACTTACGATGGGGACCTCAGGGATCCCGCTCTGGTGGCCTCAGGAAAGGCCAGTCCCCATGCGAGTTGCTCGGCGGCCTCTCTGGGATTCCTCTTCCGTCGATGCTGGGGCCTAAGACCTTCTGTGGAGTCAGTGCGGGAACCTGAGGATTCCTCTCCAGTGCTGACATGGATCTTGGGGTACTTCTGGAGTCCCCCAGGGGAGTCAGTCCTCATCTCGAGTAGGGGCATGCACGTGCGCTTTCCTTCCGAGCTGTAGCAGCAGTGTCGCGCTTCCCTTCCGGTGGATCAAGGGATCCTGTGTCCTTTCCCTCGAGGCTTTCCCACGAGGCTTTCCCACAGGGCTGTCCCACGTGCCACGGTGGTGTGAGTTGATCCTCGGCTTGAAAGTCGATGCAGTTCAGGGAAAACAGGTTTCCCTGGAATGGACTGAGATATTCAGGGGGACTCTGGGAATGGTGGCACGACCCTGGAGTTCCTCTCGCCTTTCCTGTGGAGAGCGCCTCCTCTTGAGATGCAACGGGAACGCAGGGAATTCTTTCCCGACCACGCAGGTAAAGGATCCCTCCTCTGGAGCTAGGAGGCGGAAACGGGGCTCCTCTGGATGTGGGCGGGACTCTCGTGCTTCCTCTCGAGTGGAGACGGCTATGTCGGAGAACTTCTTGAGTTGCAGCAAGGGTGTGAAGGACCCTTTGGAAGTTCCAGATATTAGATGTGATTAGCCTCGAGACGCCTCAGCGGAAATGGGCCTCATCTCGCCTGCAGGGGAGAACCCTCCTGGATGTTCTCGAGTTGCGGCAGGTGCTCTCGACTTACGACGGGGCCTGCAGGGCCCCGCTCTGGTGGCCTCAGGAAAGGCCAGTCCCCTTGCGAGTTGCTCAGGGGCCTCTCGGGATTCCTCTCCCTTCGATGCCCGGGGCCTAAGACCTTGTGTGGAATCTGGTGCCGAAACCTGAGGATTCGTCTCCAGTGCTGACATGGATCTTGGCGAACTTCTGGAGTCTCCCCAGGGGTGTCAGTCCGTCGTCTCGAGTGGGGCATGCACGTGTGCTTTACCTCCCGAGCTGTGACAGCAGTGTCACGCTTCCCTTCTCGTGGATCAAGGGACCTGTGGCTTTCCCTCGAGGCTTTCCCACGAGGCTTTCCCAAGAGGCTTTCCCACAGGGCTGTCCCACGTGCCAACGGTGGTGTGAGTCGATGCCTCGGCTTGAAAGTCGAGGCAGTGCAGGGAAAACAGGTTTCCCTGGAATGGACTGATACATTCTGGGGGACTCTGGGAATGGTGACACGACCCTGGAGTTCCTCTCGCCTTTCCTGTGGAGAGCGCCTCCTCTTGAGATGCGAGGGAAACGCCGGGAATTCTTTCCCGACCACGCAGGGAAATGATACCTCCTTGAGCTAGTAGGCGGAAAAGGGGCTCCTCTGGATGTGGGCGGGACTCTCGTGCTTCCTCTCGAGTGGAGACGGGTATGTCGGGGACCTTCTTGAGTTGCAGCAAGGGTGTGAAGGACCCTTTGGAAGTTCCAGAGGTCAGGTGTGATTAAGCCTCGAGTCGCCTCTGCGGAAATGGGCCTCATCTCGCCTGGAGGGGAAAACCTCCTGGATTTTCTCGAGTTGCGGCAGGTGCTCTCGACTTACGACTGGGGACCTCAGAGACCCGCTCTGGTGGCTCTCAGGAAAGGACCAGTCCCCATGCGAGTTACTCCAGGGCCCTCTCGGGGTTCCTCTCCCGTCGATGCCAGGGCCTAAGACCTTGTGTGGAGTCGGTGCCAGGAACCTGAGGATTCCTTTGCTAGTGCTGACAAGGATCTTGGGGTACTTCTCCAGTCTCCCCACGGGAGTCAGTCCTCATCTCGATTTGGGCCTGCACGTGCGCTTTCCTCCCGAGCTGTAGCAGCAGTGTCACGCTTCCCTTCGCGTGGATCAAGGTATCTGCGGCTTTCCCTCGAGGCTTTCCCACGAGTCTTTTCCACGAGGCTTTCCCACGAGACTTTCCCAAAGGGCTGTCCCACGTGCCACCGTGTTGTGTGTCGATCCTAGGCTAGAAAGTTGAGGCAGTGCAGGAGAAACAGGTTCCATGGAATGGACTGAGACATCTGGGGGCCTCTGGGAATGGGTGCACGAATCTGGAGTTCCTCTCGCCTTTCCTGTGGAGAGCGCCTCCTCTTGAGATGACGATGGGAACTCCGGGAATACTTGACCGACCAACGTCAGTGAAAGGATCCCTCCCTCTCGGTGTAGGAGGCAGTAACGGGGCTCCTCTGGATGTGGGCGGACTCTCTGGCTTCCTCTCGAGTGGAGACGGGTGTGTGGCGGAAGCTTCTTGAGTTGCAGCAAGGGCGTGAAGGACCCTTTGGAAGTTCAGAGGTTAGGTCTGATTAGCCTCGAGACGTCTCAGCGGAAATGGGCCTCATCTCGCCTGGAGGGGAGAACCTTCTGGATTTTCTCGAGTTGCGGCAGGTGCTCTCGACTTACGACGGGGGACCTCAGGGACCCGCTCTGGTGGCCTCAGGAAAGGCCAGTCCCCATGCGTGTTGCTCGTGGGCCTCTCGGGATTCCTCTCCCGTCGATGCCGGGCCTAAGACCTTGTGTGGAGTCGGTGCTGGAACCTGAGGATTCCTCTCCAGTGCTGACATGGATCTTGGGGTACTTCTGGAGTCTCCCCAGGGGAGTCAGTCTCTCGTCTCGAGTGGGGCATGCACGTGCGATTTCCTCCCGAGCTGAAGCAGCAGTGTCACGCTTCCCTTCGCGTGGATCAAGGGATCTGTGGCTTTCCCTCGAGGCTTTCCCAGGCTTTCCACGAGGCTTTCCCACAGGGCTGTCCACGTGCCACCGTGGTGTGAGTCGATCCTCGCTGAAAGTCGAGGCAGTGCAGGGAAAACAGGTTTCCCTGGAATGGACTGAGACATCTGGGGGACTCTGGAATGGTGGCACGACCCTGAGTTCCTCTCGCCTTTCCTGTGGAGAGCGCCTCCTCTTGAGATGCGATGGAATGCCGGGAATTCTTTCCCGACAAGCAGGGAAAGGATCCCTCCTCTCGAGCTAGAGGCGGAAACGGGGCTCCTCTGGATGTGGCCGGGACCTCGTGCTTCCTCTGAGTGGAGACGGGTATGTCGGGGAACTTCTTGAGTTGCAGCAAGGGTGTGAAGGACCTTTGGAAGTTCCAGAGTTAGTGTGATTAGCCTCGAGACGCTCAGCGGAAATGGGCCTCATCTCGCCTGGAGGGGAGAACCTCCTGGATTTTCCGAGTTGCGGCAGGTGCTCTCGACACGGGGGGACCCGCTCTGGTGACCTCAGGAAAGGCCAGTCCCCATGTGAGTTGCTCGAGGTCCTGTCGGATTCCTCTCCCGTCGATGCCGGGCCTAAGACCTTGTGTGGAGTCGGTGCCGGAACCTGAGGATTCCTCTCCAGGGCTGACATGCATCTTGGGGTATTCTGGAGTCTCCCCAGGGGAGTCAGTTCTCGTCTCGAGTGGGGCATGCACGTGCGCTTTCCTCCGGCTGTAGCAGCAGTGTCACGCTTCCCTTCGCGTGGATTAAGGGATCTGTGGCTTTCCCTCGAGGCTTTCCCACGAGGCTTTCCCACAGGGTGTCACACGTGCCACCAGGTGTGAGTCGATCCTCATGAAAGTCGAAGCAGTGCAGGGAAACAGGATCCCTGGAATGGACTGAGACATCTGGGGGACTCTGGAATGGTGGCACGACCCTGAGTTCCTCTCCCTTTCCTGTGCATCCTTTGAGACGGAATTCTTCCCGAGGAACAGGGAAGGATCCCTCATCTCGAGCTTGAAGGAGGAAACGGAGCTCCTCTGGCCCGGAATTCAGTGGAGACGGGTGGGGAAATTCTTGAGTTTTAGCAAGGGTGTTCACTTTGAAGTTCCAGAGTTTAGTTGTGATTACTCTCGAGACGCTGCAGAGAAAATGGGCCCTCTCCTGGAGTTGCGGCAGGTGAAATGTAGCAGATGTGTCAATCCAGGCTGGGCTGACATGCTGGTGTGAGTGGAAAAGTTGCTGGGAAAACGGGAATGGACTGAGACATCTGGGGGACTCTTGAAATGGTGGCACGACCCTGGAGTTCCTCTTGAGAGCTCTTGAGATGCCATGGAACGCCGAAAATCTTTCCTGACTAAGCAGGATAGGATCCTTCATCTCGGAAACGGGGTTCCTCTGAATGTGGGCGGGACCCTCGTGCTTCCTCTCGTGTGGAGACGGGTATGTCGGGGAACTTCTTGAGTTGCAGCAAGGACCCTTTTTAATTTCAGAGGTTAGGTGTGATGAGCCTCCAGACACCTCAGAGGAAATGGGCCTCATCCCGCCTGGAGGGGAGAACCTCCTGGATTTTACCCAGTTGCGGCAGGTGCTCTCGAGTTACGACGGGTCCTCAGGGACCCGCTCTGGTGGCCTCAGGAAAGGCCAGTCCCCATGCGAGTTACAGGGGGGCCTTTAGGGATTCCTCTCCCATCGATGCCGGTGCCTAAGACCTTGTGTGGAGTCGGGGCCAGACCCTGAGGATGCCTCTCCAGTGCTGACATGAATCTTTCCGTACTTCTGGAGTCTCACCAGGGGAGTCAGTCCTCATCTCGTGTGTGGGGCATGCACCTGCCATTTCCTCACGACCTGCAGCAGCAGTGTCACGCTTGCCGACGTGTGGATCAAGGGATCTGTCGCTTTCCATTGAGGCTTTCCCACGAGGCTTTCCAACAGGGCTGTCCCACGTGCCACGGTGGTGTGAGTCGATCCTCGGCGTGAACGTCGAGGCAGTGCAGGGAAAACAGTTTCTTCTGGAATGGACTTAGACATCTGGGGGACTCTTGGAATGCTGGCAAGGCCCTGGAGTTCCTCTCGTCTTTCCTGTGGAGAGCGCCTCCTCTTGAGATGCGACGGGAAGGCCGGGAATTCTTTCCCGACGACGAAGGGAAAGGATCCCTCTTCTCGAGCTATGAGGCGGAAACGGGGCTCCGCTGGATATGGGCGGGAACTCGTCCTTCCTCTCGAGTGGATATGGGTATGTCGGAGAACTTCTTGACTTGCAGCAAGGGTGTGAAGGACCCTTTGGAAGTTCCAGAGGTTAGGTGTGATTAGCCTCGAGACGCCTCAGCGGAAATGGGCCTCATCTCGCCTGGAGGGGAGAACCTCCTGGATTTTCTCGAGTTGCGGCAGGTGCTCTCGAGTTACGACGGAGACCTCAGGGACCCGCTCTGGTGACCTCAGGAAAGGCCAGTCCCCATGCGAGGTGCTAGGGGGCCTCTCAGGATTCCTCTCCGGTCGATGCCGGGGCCTAAGACTTGTGTGTGGAGTCGGGACGGAACCTGAGGATTCCTCTCCAGTGCTGACATGGATCTTGGCGTACTTCTGGAGTCTCCCAAGCTTGCGTCAGTCCTCGCTCGAGTGTGGTCATGCACCTGCGCTTTCCTCCCGAGTGGTAGCAGCAGTGTCATGCTTCCTTCTCGTGGATCAAGGAATCTGTGGCTTTCCCTGGAGTCTTTCCATGAGGCTTTTCCCACAAGGCTATTCCACTTGCCACCATGGTGTGAGTCGATCCTCGGCGTGAAAGTCGAACCAGTGCAGGGAAAACAGGAACCTCTTCCCCACAGTAGGGGATACACCTGTCCCCTTGGGCGGGTATCTCCAGGGCACTCGCGCTGGGGGGTTGCCCGCGGAGGTGCGGGCCTCAGGCTCCACGTGAGAAAAGCCCCATAATGGCATTAGCTGCCCAGTCAGACGCTGGCCCCTCAGGTCTCTGGCCGGAGCCTTGGGCTCCAGGGCAATCAAAGCCCTCGGGGTGGCACTCTGGAACTGCTGTAGGGAAAGGATGCCAAGAGCCCACGGAGGAGTTGGGGAGGGGCATGGGGGAAACGGAGGCCGAGGACAGCGACGGGATCTAGGTGGCAGGCGCTGGAGAGAGCGTCTGGTGTCCTGGAATGCCTCGGAGGAGCCAGCGGGGACAGTCGAGGACCAGGGACCTGTGGAATGTGAAAAGGCGGGAAATCTCAGAGCAAGGCAGGCTGGGAAAGGGGGCGTTGGTGGCCAATTCAAAGGGACCTAGGGCGTTTCCTGGCGGTGAGTTCCCTTGGCACTGCTGAGGGCCCCTGATTGATCCACTCGGGGTTGAACCCACCCCCGCTGCGAGGGAGGGCCACAAACCAAAGCCCCCGAACTGCCCGCCACCCCAACGGGGATCTTGGCGGTCCAGGGCACAGCCGTGCCCGGGAAAAGCCCACTCGCTCCCACGGGACTCCGTCCAGGGTCTCTGCTTGGAAAGAGGCCAGGGGCGGCCCCCTCCATCTACCCACCCAAACCCTATTGACGTCAATGGTGCGGAGACGCCTCCGCGTTCTCCAGAGTCCTGAGCTGCTGGGTCCCGCCCACTCGGCCAGCAGTCTGCAGCGTGCCCGGTGTGCCTCTCCCACCATGGCTTCGTCGGCTCCTCCAGCACCTCAAGCGGTCGTTTGCCCTCGTCCCTGTGGTCGGATCACATCTCAGGGGATTTGCGGGTGGCCTGGGCAAGGGCTCTCGGCCAATGTGTTGACCCCCTCCACCCGAGAACGGCTGGGACCCATCGGCCAGGCCCGGGTTCCGAGGCGTCAGGTGTGCCCAAATTCGGAGGGCGTGGCATCGTTCGTTCATCTTGCTCCTTTGCACACACATGGCTTCTCCGTTCTCTTTTCTGGGAAGAACAGTGTTGTTTCAGGGGGCGTGCTGCGGGGGGCGGGGGCCGGGGTTGGGGGGTGGTGGGAGCGGGTGCTTTGCTGGGATGAGGCCCTTTATCCTCACATCTTCATGTGGGAATGGGAGTCGGGGAGCTCTGTGGCCTTGCTGCCTTCAGTGGCTTCCTCTGCACAGGGGCCTAGTGGCTTCTGCCTTTTGTCAGGCGTTACGGGTTTGGGCGTCGCTTTGGTGGCCTTGGCCTTTGCCTTGGCCTGGGCCTTGGCTTGCCCTTGGCGTTGCCGTGCCCTTGCCTTGGTCTTGGGCTTGGCCTTGCCTGCCCTTGAACTTGAACTTGAACTTGAACTTGAACTTGACTTGACCTTTGGGCTTGACCTTGAACTTTGACCTTGACCTTGACCTTGACTTGACCTTGAACTTGACCTTGGACTTTTGACTTGAACTTAACTTCACTTGATCTTTGAACTTGAACTTGAACTTGAACCTTGAACTTGACCTTGACTTGAACTTGAACTTGACCTTGAACTTGACTTGACTTGAGCAAACTTGAGACTTGATTTGCTTGAAC
>NW_017210627.1:0-2419 GCF_001704415.2 Capra hircus
GAGAAGGATATTTCCCTGCGTGTCGGGAAAGAAAATCCCGGCGTTCCCGTCGCATCTCAAGAGGAGGTGCTCTCCACAGGAAAGGCGAGAGGAACTCCAGGGTCGTGCCACCATTCCCAGAGTCCCCCAGATGTCTCAGTCCATTCCAGGGAAACCTGTTTTCCCTGCACTGCTCGACTTTCAAGCGAGGATCGACTCACACCACGGTGGCACGTGGGACAGCCCTTGGGAAAGCCTCGAGGGAAAGCCTCGTGGCCTCGAGGGAAAGTTGCAGATCCCTTGATCCACGCGAAGGGAAGCATGACACTGCTGCTACATCTCGGGAGGAAAGCGCACGTGCATGCCCCCACTCGAGACGAGGACTGACTCCCCTGGGGCGACTCCAGCCGTACCCCAAGATCCATGTCAGCACTGGAGAGGAATCCTCAGGTTCCGGCACCTACTCCACACAAGGTCTTAGGCCCCGGCATCGACGGAGAGGAATCCCGAGAGGCCCCCCGAGCAACTCGCTTGGGACTGGCCTTTCCTGAGGCCACCAGAGCGGGTCCGTGAGGTCCCCGTCGTAAGTCGAGAGCACCTGCCACAACTCGAGAAAATCCAGGAGGTTCTCCCCTCCAGGCGAGATGAGGCCCATTTCCCCAGAGGCATCTCGAGGCTAATCACACCTAACGTCTGGAACTTACAAAGGGTCTTTCACACCCTTGCTGCAACTCAAGAATTCCCCGACATACCCGTCTCCACTCGAGAGGAATCACGAGAGTCCCGCCCTCATCCAGAGGAGCCCCGTTTCCGCCTCCTAGCTCGAGAGGAGGGATCCTTCCCCTGCGTGGTCGGGAAAGAATTCCCGCATTTCCGTCGCATCTCAAGAGGAGGCACTCTCCACAGGAAAGGCGAGAGGAACTCCAGGTCGTGCCACCATTCCCAGAGTCCCCAGATGTCTCAGTCCATTCCAGGAAACCTGTTTTCCCTGCACTGCCTCGACTTTCAAGCCGAGGATCGACTCACAACACGGTGGCACGTGGGCAGCCTGTGGGAAAGCTCGTGGGAAAGCATCGTGGGAAAGCCTCGAGGGAAAGCCACAGATCCCTTGATCCACGCGAAGGGAAGCGTGACACTGCTGCTACAGCTGGGAGGAAAGCGCACGTGCATGCCCCCACTCGAGACGAGGACTGACTCCACAGGGGAGACTCAGGAAGTACCCCAAGATCCATGTCAACACTGGAGAGGAATCCTCAGGTTCCGGCACCGACTCCACACAAGGTCTTAGGCCGCGGCATCGATGGGAGAGGAATCCGAGAGGCCCCGAGCAACTCGCATGGGACTGGCCTTTCCTGAGGCCACCAGATCATGTCCCTGAGGTTCCCGTCGTAAGTCGAGAGCACCTGCCGCAACTCGAGAAAATCCAGGAGGTTCTCCCCTCCAGGCGAGATGAGGCCCATTTCCGCTGAGCTTCTCGAGGCTAATCACACCTAACCTCTGGAACTTTCAAAGGGTCCTTCACACCCTTGCTGCCAACTCAAGAAGTTCCCCCACATACCCGTCTCGACTCGAGAGAAGCACGAGAGTCCCGCCCACATCCAGAGGAGCCCGTTTCCGCCTCCTAGCTCGAGAGGAGGGTTCCTTTCCCTGCGTGTTCAGGAAAGAATTCCTGGCCTTCCCATCGCAGCTCAAGAGGGGGCGCTCTCTACAGGAAAGGCGAGAGGAACTCCAGGGTCGTGCCACGATTCCCAGAGTCCCCCAGATGTCTCAGTCCACTCCAGGGAAACGTGTTTCCTTGCACTGCCTCGACTTTCAAGCCGAGGAATGACTCACACCACGGTGGCACGTTGGACAGCCATTTTGGAAAGCCTCGTGGGAAAGACTCGTGAAAGACTCGGGGAAAGCCACAGATTCCTTCATCCACGCGAAGGGAAGCGTGACACTACAGCTACAGCTCGGGAGGAAAGCGCACGTGCATGCCCCAACTCCGAGACGAGGACTGACTCCCTTAGGGAGACTCCAAAAGTACCCCAGGAACCATGTCAGCACTGGAGTGGAATCCTCCGGTTCCTGCACCGACTCTACACAAGGTCTTAGCCCAGCATCGACGGGAGAGGAATCCCGAGAGGCCCCATGCAACTAGCATGGGGGACTGGCCTTTCCTGAGCCACCAGAGCGGGTCCCAGAGTCCCCGTCGTAAGTCGAGAGCACCTGCCGCAACTAGAGAAAATCCAGGAGGTTCTCCCTTCCAGCGAGATGAGGCCCATTTCCGGTGAGCGTCTCGAGGCTAATCACACCGAACATCTGGAATTTCCAAAGGTCCTTCACACCCTTGCTGCAACTCAAGAAGTTCCCCGACATACCCGTCTCCACTCGAAAGCAAGCACGAGAGTCCGGCCACATCCAGAGAGCCCCGTTCCGCTCCTAGCTCGAGAGGAGG
>NW_017210628.1:0-2417 GCF_001704415.2 Capra hircus
TGGGCGGAACCACTCGTGCTTCCTCTCGAGTGGAGACGGGTATGTCGGGGAACTTCTTGAGTTGCAGCAAGGGTTTGAAGGACCCTTTGAAGTTCCAGTGGTTAGGTGTGATTAGCCTCGAGACGCCTCAGCGGAAATGGGCCTCATCTCGCCTGGAGGGGAGAACCTCCTGGATTTTCTCGAGTTGCGGCAGGGGACCGAATTACGACGGGGACCACAGGGACCGGCTCTGGTGGCATCAGGAAAGGCCAGTCCCCATGCGAGTTGCTAGGGGCCTCTCAGGATTCCTCTCCCGTTGAAGCCGGGGCCTAAGATCTTGTGTGGAGAAGGTGTCGGAAACTGAGCATTCCTCTCCAGTGCTGACATGGATCTTTGGGGTACTTCTGGAGTCTCCCCAGGGGAGTCAGTCCTCGTCTCAAGTGGGGCATGCACGTGCGATTTCCTCCCAAGCTTTAGCAGCAGTGTCGCGCTTCCCGTGGCGTGGATCAAGGATCTGTGTCTTTCCCTCGAGGCTTTCCTTGAGGCTTTCCCACGAGGCTTTCCCACAGGGCTGTCCCGTGCCACCATGGTGTGAGTCGATCCTCGGCTTGAAAGTCGAGGCAGTGCAGGGAAAACAGGTTTCCCTGGAATGGACTGAGACATCTGGGAACTCTGGGAATGGTGGCACGACCCTGGAGTTCTTCTCGCTTTTCCTGTGGATATCGCCTCCTCTTGAGATGCGACGCGAAAACGCCGGCAATTATTTCCGACCACGCAGGGAAAGGATCCCTCCTCTCGAGCTAGGAGGCGGAAACGGGGCTCCTCTGGATGTTGGCGGGACTCTCGTGCTTCCTCTCGATTGGAGACGTGTATGTCGGGAACTTCTTGAGTTGCAGCAAGGGTGTGAAAAACCCTTTGGAAGTTCCAGAAGTTAGATGTGATTAGCCTCAAGACGCCTCTGCGGAAATGGGCCTCATCTCGCCTGGAGGGGAGAACCTCCTGGATTTCTCGAGTTTCGGCAGGTGCTCTCGACTTATGAAGGGGACCTCAGGGACCCGCTCTGGTGGCTCAGGAAAGGCCAGTCCCCATGCGAGTTGCTCGGGGGCCTCTCGGGATTCCTCTCCCGTCGATGCCGGGGCCTAAGACCTTGTGTGGAGTCGGTGGCGGAACCTCAGGATTCCTCTCCAGTGCTGACATGGATCTTGGGGTTCTTCTGGAGTCTCCCCAGGTGAGTCAGTACTCGTCTCGAGGGGAGCATGCACGTGCGCTTTCCTTCCGAGCTGTAGCAGCAGTGTCCCGCTTCCCTTTGCGTGGATCAAGGGATCTGTGGCTTTCCTCGAGTTTCCACGAGGCTTTCCCACGAGGCTTTCCCACAGGTCTATCACAGTGCCACCGTGTGTGAGTGGATCCTCGGCTTGAAAGTGGAGGCAGTTCAGGAAAACAGGTTTCCCTGGAATGGACTGACACATCTGGGGGACTCTGGGAATGGTGGAACGACCCTGGAGTTCCTCTCGCCTTTCCTGTGGAGAGCGCCCTCTTGAGATGCGACGGAAACGCCGGGAATTCTTTCCCGACCACGCAGGGAAAGGATCCCTCCTCTCCAGCTAAGAGACGGAAAACGGGGCTCCTCTGGATGTGGGCGGGACTCTCGTGCTTCCTCTCGAGTGGAGACGGGTATGTCGGGGAACTTCTTGAGTTGCAGCAAGGGTGTGAAGGACCCTTTGGAATTCCAGAAATTAGATGTGATTAGTCTCGAGACGCCTCAGCGGAAATGGGCCTCATCTCGCCTGGAGGGGAGAATCTCCTGGATTTTCTCGAGTTGCCGCAGGTGCTCTCGACTTACGACGGGGACATCAGGGACCCGCTCTGGTGGCCTCAGTAAAGGCCAGTTCACATGCCAGTGCTCGGGGGCTCTCGGGATTCCTCTCCCTTCGATGCCGGGGCCTAAGACATTGTGTGGAGTCGGTGCCGGAACCTGAGGATTTCTCTCCAGTGCTGACATCGATCTTGGGGTACTTCCGGAATCTCCCAGGGGAGTCAGTCCTCGTCTCGAGTGGGGCATGCACGTGGGCTTTCCTCCCGAGCTGTAGCAGCAGTGTCGTGCTTACCTTCGTGTGGGATCAAGGGATCTGTGGCTTTACCTCGAGGCTTTCCCACGAGGCTTTCCACGAGGCTTTCCACGAGGATTTCACAGGCTTTCCACGAGGCTTTCACACGAGGCTTTCCGACAGGGCTGTCCCACGTGCCACGTCGGTGTGAGTCGATCCTCGGCTTGAAAGTGGATGCAGTGAAGGGAAATCAGGTTTCCCTGGAATGGACGGAGACATCTGGGGGACTCTGGAGTGGTGGGACGACCCTGGAGTTCTTCTCGGCATTCCTTGTGGAGAGCGCCTCCTTTGAGATGCGATGGGAACGCCGAATCTTTCCCAACCACCAGG
>NW_017210629.1:0-2416 GCF_001704415.2 Capra hircus
AAACAGGTTTCCCTGGAATGGACTGAGACATCTGGGGGACTCTGGGAAATGGTGGCACGACACTGGAGTTTCCTCTCGCCTTTCCTGTGGAGAGCGCCTCCTCTTGAGATGCGACGGGAACGTCGGGAATTCTTTCCCGACAACGCCAGGGAAAGGATCCCTCCTCTCGAGCTAGGAGGCGGAAACGGGGCTCCTCTGGATGTGGGCAGAACTCTCGTGCTTCTCTCGAGTGGAGACGGGTATGTCGGGGAACTTCTTGAGTTGCAGCAAGGGTGTGAAGGACCCTTTGGATGTTCCAGATGTTAGATGTGATTAGTCTCGAGACGCCTCAGTGGAAATGGGCCTCATCTCGCCTGGAGGGGAGAACCTGCCTGGATTTTATCGAGTTGCGGCAGGTGCTCTCGACTTACGACAGGGACCTCAGGGACCCGCTCTGGTGGCCTCAGGAAAGGCCAGTCCCCATGCGAGTTGCTCGGGGGCCTCTCGGATTCCTCTCCCGTTGATGCCGGGGCCTAACACCTTGTGTGGAGTCGGTGCCGGAATCTGAGGATTCCTCTCCAGTGCTGACATGGATCTTGGGTATTTCTGGAGTCTCCCCAGGAGAGTGAGTCCTCGACTTGAGTGGGGGCATGCACGTGCGCTTTCCTCCCACGCTGTAGCAGCAGTGTCGGGCTTCCCTTCGCGTGGATCAAGGGATCAGGGGGCTTTCCTTCGAGGCATTCCCACGAGGCTTTCCTACGAGGCTTTCCCACAGTTATCTCCCCACGTGCCACTGTGGTGTGAGTCGATCCTTGGCTTGAAAGTCGAGGCAGTGCAGGGAAAAACAGGTTTCCCTGGAATGGACTGAGACATCTGGGGACTCTGGGAATGGTGGCACGACCCTGGAGTTCCTCGCGCCTTTCCTGTGGAGAGCGCCTCCTCTTGAGATGCGACGGGAACGCCGGGCATTCTTTCCCGAGTACGCAGGGAAAGGATCCCTCCTCTCGAGCTAGGAGCGGAGGCGAAACGGGGCTCCTCTGGATGTGGGCGGAACTCTCGTGCTTCCTCTCGAGTGAGACGGGTGTGTCGGGGAACTTCTTGAGTTGCAGCAAGGGTTGAAGGAACCTTTGGAAGTTCCAGAGGTTAGGTGTGATTAGCCTCGAGATGCCTCTGTGGAAATGGGCCTCATCTCGCCTGGAGGGGAGAACGTCCTGGATTTTCTCGAGTTGCGGCACGTGCTCTCGACTTACGACGGGGACCTCAGGGACCCGCTCTGGTGGCCTAAGGAAAGGCCAGTCCCCATGGAGTTGCTCGGGGCCCATCGGGATTCCTCTCCCGTCGATACTGGGGCCTAAGACCTTATGTGGAGTCACTGCCAGAACCTGAGGATTCCTCTCCAGTGCTGACATGGATCTTGGGGTACTTCTGTAGTCTCCCAGGGGAATCAGTCCTCGTCTCGAGTGGGGGCATGAACGTGCTCTTTTTCCTTCCGAGCTTTAGCAGCAGTCTCGCGCCTTCCTTCGCGTGGATCAAGGGATCTGTGGCTTTCCCTCGAGGCTTTTCCCACGAGGCTTTCCCATGAGGCTTTCCCACAGGGGCTGTCCCAGGTGCCTCCGTGGTGTGAGTCGATCCTGGGCTTGAAAGTGGAGGCAGTGCAGGGAAAACAGTTTTCCCTGGAATGGACTGAGACATCTGGGGACTCTGCGAATGGTGGCACGACCCGGGAGTTCCTCTCGCCCCTCCTGTGGAGAGTGGCCTCCTCTTGAGATGCGACGGGAACGACGGGAATTCTTTGCCAAACACGCAGGGAAAGTATCCCTCCGCTCGAGCTATGAGGGGGAAACGGGGCTCCTTTGGATGTGTTCAGGAGTCTCGTGCTTCCTCTCGAGTGGATACGGGTATGTCGGGGAACTTCTTGAGTTGCTGCAAGGGTGTGAAGGACCCTTTGGAAGTTCCAGACGTTAGATGTGATTAGCCTCGAGACGCCTCAGCGGAAATAGGCCTGATCTCGCCTGGAGGGGAAACCTCCTGGATTTTTCCGAGTTGCGGCAGGTGCTCTCAACTTACAACGGGGACCTCAGGGACCCGTTCTTTGGCCTCAGGAAAGGCCAGACCCCATGCGAGTTGCTCGTGGGCCTCTCGGGATTCCTCTGCCTTCGATGCCGGGGCTAAGACCTTGTGTGGAGTCAGTGCCGGAACCTGAGGATTCCTCTCCAGTGCTGACATGGATCTTGGGGTACTTCTGGAGTCTCCCCAGGGGAGTCAGTCCTCCTCTCGAGTGGGGGCATGCACGTGTGCTTTCCTCCCAGCTTTAGCAGAGCAGTGTCACGCTTCCCTTCGCGTGGATCAAGGGATCTGTGGCTTTCCTCCAGGCTTCCCACGAGGCTTCCTCACGATGCTTTCCCACGAGGCTTTCCCAACAGGGCTGTCCCACGTG